>NC_050535.1:6671529-6743232 GCF_002922805.2 Oryzias melastigma
AACCTCGCCGCCTTAAAATTTTAATTAAACCTAACAATTTACTGAAATCAAATAATAATAATCAATAATCAAAATGGTAACTCCAGTCTTGATGTCAATATACTGTAAAAAAATCAAGTTAACTTAACTCAACCTAAGAAAATTGTAACCTTGCTGCCTAGTTAACATATTTTTAAGCTTGTAAATATTTTATTAATTTGTCTTTTGTTGACAATGGTCTCCCTTTAGATATTAATGAATCTAACTAATCATGTTAATAAACCTTATTTGGTTTATTGTGTTAATAAATGTGTTACTAACACTCTATAAACACATTAATAATGTTTGTTAATGTGTTAATAAAGCTTGTTAAGGAATCTTGTTATAAAGTGTTACCAAATTAATATATTTGTTTATTGCAAGTGGAAGTTAACCCAAACTTCAGCTTACAAACGTTTATTTTTAGCTAAAAATGAGGAAACAGCAAAAACAATCAATTATAGTGTTTATGAAAAAGGTCTAAAAGTTCATGTTTAGTCTAAATTGTGCCTTTGTAAGATAAATTTCACCATTATATTATTTTGAATATAAATATTTTAAAATAATTAAATATCTATTCCTGGTTTTACAGTTTTTTTGCACATACTTAAAGTCAATACCCAGAGTTTTATTAATCTTCTAACACGCTTTAAGGTCTCTAGAGTTTAGCATTACTGCAGCATTAGTATTTGAGGCCAAAAGCATGACAAACGGTCAGCAATTACCCCGTAAAGCATGTTAGTACATTCATTCTTACACTAATTTCCAGCCCGTTTCTAACCAGCATTCCTCATTAAGATTACCCCACTAAGGAAAAGCTGATTTCTTTCACACTTAGCAGAATGACCTTTGCAGATCAGTTGACCTCAATATCCTGGCTCAGCCAATCAGAACATCTAAATGTCCCCCGGTGCAGCTAGAGCCGCTGTAGAGGTGTTACTAAAAGTCCTGGATGAATGATTTTCCCAGGTCTTGCGGTGTTGTGCCCTTGGCTGATCCATTTGCTACTGATTCACATCCAGTAATGCATCCTTTTTCCCTTTTGTTTGGTTCCACACTGTAATGTTTAGGCGGGTTAATAACCCACAACTGTGTTCCTGATATGTAAAAGCAGCAATTTCCCGGCTGATATACAGGGAGAGGAATTAAACAATTAAGATGTCAGTTCACACTGAAGGAGGCCATAAAGCACACACCGAGAGAAACATGTTGAACCGTTTTCCTTTGTGCTGCTCTGAAGCTGCTTCATAAGCATGACTCTTCACTGAGCGCCAGCTTGAATTATGGAGGCTCCAGCGGAATAAGACTTTAATTGTTGTATGAATATGCGATTCTGCCCTGATACAGGACCCGAAATCAATCAAACAGACATTTGGAGGCGATTCCGAGCAGTGCCACCTGTGTCCACGTATTCTGTGGTTATTGGTGGCGTTAGAATCTATTCTTCTTGTCTGAGCATCAATTTATGTTTGATTCATATAAGAATCATCTAGCAACCAAAAGTTGATTCCAAAGTTTTTCTTTTTATTTTTCTTCTTTTTTTTCTGTTGTGGATTTGCAGAGATTAGTCACACCCGGGCAAACTAACCCAAAGTCCAGGTGCATAAATAAATGACTTATTAATATTTAGTGGATCAATCTGTTACAAGACAGAAAAGCTTAAAAAAAAGTTGAACATATTTTTACATTTTAAGAAATGATGGTTTTAAATAGAGTTCAAACTTTATACATTTAATTTGCAATTTTAATTTAACACAATAAGTTGACTAATTGACTATTAATATAGTTGACGACTAATTTAATAGTCAATTAGTTGTTATTTTATATTATATGGAGTCAGAGTGTTTCAGGTTTTTTTTTAGACTAATTCGGATTTTAGCTAATATTTCAGCTGCATGCTAGCTGTTTTGGCTTATTTAGGATTTTTTTCAGTTTTTTTAGACTAATTCTGAGTTTAGCCAAATATTTTAGCTACATGCTAGCTAAAATAATGGCTAATCTAGGATTTCTTTTCAGGCTAATTTGGAGCTTAGAATAATATTTTTGCTTTATGCTAACTGTTTGGTTAGATCAGACACTTTACCAGTTTTTTAGGCTAATTTGGCATTTTTCAGTTTTTTAGACTATTTTAGAGCTGAGCAAATATTCAGCTACATGCTAGCTGTATTGGCTAATTTAGTACTTTTTCAGTTTTTTAGGCTATTAGCTATTATTTGAGCTAAATTAGCTCCTTTGGCTAATGTAGTTTTTTTCAGTTTCTGACGCTATTTTGGAGTTTAGCTAATATTTCAGCTCCATGCTAGCTATTTTGGCTAATTTAGGCTTTTTTCAGTTTTTTTAGCTATTTTGAAGTTTAACTATTATTTCAGCTGCATGTTAGCTGTTGTGGCTAATTTAGGATTTCTTTTCAGGCTAATTTGGAGCTTAGAAAAATATTTTTGATTTATGCTAACTGTTTGGTTAGATCAGACACCTCACCAGTTTTTTAGGCTAATTTGGCATTTTTAATTTTTTTAGACTATTTTTTTAGAGCTTAACTAATATTCAGCTACATGCTAGCTGCATTGGCTAATTTTGTATTTTTTCAGTTTTTTTTAGGCTATTAGCTATTATTTGAGCTAAATTAGCTCCTTTGGCTGATGTAGTTTTTTTCAGTTTTTGACACTATTTTGGAGTTTAGCTAATATTTCAGCTACATGCTAGCTGCGTTGGCTAATTTAGTATTTTTTAGTTTTTTAGACTAATTCGGAGTTTAGCCATTATTTCAGCTACATGCTAGCTGCGTTGGCTAATTTAGTATTTTTTTGTTTTTTAGGCTAATTTGGAGTTTAGCCAGTATTTCGTCTAAATTAGCTGTTTTGGCTAATTTCGTTTTTTTTTAGCTTTTGAGACTAATTTTGAGCTTAGCTAATATTTTAGCTTTATGCTAGCTATTTTGGCAAATTTAGTATTAATTTTTTTGTTTTTTAAGACTATTTTGGAGTTTAGCTAATATGGCTAACTTTGGCTTTTTGTCATTTTTTAGGCTAATTTAGCATTTAACTGATATTTTATCTGGCTATCAGCTTCACCATTTTTAGCTTTTAGCTTTAGCGATTTCAGTTATCAATTTCAGTATTTTTAACTATCAATTTCAACATCTTCAGCTATCACCACTAGCATCTTCAGCGGCCAAATTTAGCTAATAGCATTCACACTAGCATTATCGTAGGTAATGCTAAATGTCTAGTTTTAAGTTAGTCTAAAGCTAATGATGATTAAGATATGTGTCTTAGTCGACAAATTGGAAAAAATTATTATGATTAGTTGACTATTAAAATTATTATTAAAATAATTGTTTGTGGCAACATTATAAAAACACAGCCTTTCATTCATTTGAAAATACTTATATTTAACTTTTTATTTTTTCAAGTGTTATTTGTGATGCTACTTTATGCTCCTGTCGTCTTTTTGATGCCTTCATGCTGCGATTTTCCTAAATCCTATGAAAAACTATAAATCTTCTCTTCTGGCGCACATCCCAGCAGCTTTCCTCTTAACTATTGGACACTATAATCAACTGTTTCTTTCTTTGGATAGCGGCAGAGAGGATCTTGGGCGAGAAGGGATGAGGTAGTTGGCGAGTAGCGTGCTGGAGTGCAAAGCCTGGGCAAAAAGCCCAGTGTTTGGCCTAATTTGTAACCGACTCTACATGTGAAAGCCTTCAGGGCACATCAGGCAAAAAGCCTCTGTTCGGAGAAAAAAAAAGAAAAAGCTGTGATTATAAAAGTATCTCACCAATGAAAACATTTCCACACTTTTTGCGCACACGCTGGTCAACACTCTCAGTGATGTCAGCACCTGAGCGTCATGCTACTTTCACCTCTCAGAGCGACAGCGGCAGAGATGTCTGGCAAACCATCACAGCCATGTCAGCGATGACTGATGGGACTTCTGCATCCAGGCCAAAACTCTGTCCAGGTTCGTCTCAACTCAGACAGGCAGGCAAACTCGCCGGCAACATGTGAATAGCTTGAATACATTAAAACACACCGCAAGGAAACTGCCTCTGAGCAAAGGTCAGAGGGGCTAAATGTGCAAGTTCAACTGCCACAAACTGAAGGAACGTGTTGCTTCAAGGAGTTGGAAAACTCATTGCGGTGTTTTCTGGGTTGTAATGATTTGTTCTGGATGTTTGAACAACTTTGGTGCAGGATTTTCCAATCCGGTCTCAGCCTAGTGAATGTGTCCATTCATGTCGGATACGACGGATTTGAAACAGTGCTCCGCTTTTGTCTGGATCAGGGGTGTCAAACTCAACCGCACAGGGGGCCAAAATCCAAGACACACCTGAATTTGTGGGCCGAACGGAATAAACATTCATTGAACACACTTAAACAAAAGTTTTAAAACTTTAAAAACGTACATTTTTAACGCCGACCGGACTTTGGGACACCACCAATGCTGGTATCCTAACCCCAAGCCTGGTCCACACCTAGTACTGTGTCCGGAAAAAGTACTGATTCACTGTCCAGTACCGTATTATGGTTAGGGTTAGGATACCGATGGGGTCCACGTCTCAGTAACAGATCGGTACCAGTTTGCGGCCAGGAGGTTGGGGATCCTTGTTTTAATTGGACGTCAAAAAAATGACGAATTGGGAACACCAAAAACATACATTTTTAATACAGACTAAACCTCGGGACGCGACTGGTACCAGTACCCTAACCCTAGCCTGGTCCGTGTCTTGTACTGTGTCCGGAACCACTACTGATCGACATTTGGTACCAATTGTCCGGTACCAACTGTCCGGCACTGGGTTGAGGTGGGGGTTAGGATACCGGTGTGGTCCATGCCACAGGACCAGATCAATACCGACATGCGGCCCAAAGGTTGGGGAGCCTTGTTTTCATTGGATGTCATGAACTTTCGAGTTGGTGACACCCAAAACGTACATTTTTCATGCGGATCAAACCTCGGGACGCAGCCGGTACCCTGACCCGGTACCCTAATCCTAGCCAGGTCCCTGTGTGGTACCATGTCTGAAACCAGTGCTGATTCACGATCGGTACCAACTCTCCAGTACCGGGTTGAGGTTATGGTTAGAATACCGGTGCGGTCCATGTCCCAGTACAAGATCAGTACCAATTTACAGCCTGGAGGTTGAGGAGCCTTGATCTAATTGGACGTCAAAAAACGATGAGTTAGCGACACCAAAACGTAATTTTTTAAGCGGATCAAACCTCGGGACGTGGCCAGGACCGATTCCCTAACCCTAGTCTGGTCTGCGTCTGGTACCGCGACCGCAAACAGTACTGTTTGATACCAACTGTCCGGTACCGGCTTGAGATTAGGTTAGGATACCGGTGTGGTCCATGTCCCAGTACCAGATTGGAACCAGTTTGTGGCCTGGAGGTTAGGGAGCCTTGATTTAATTGGACGTCTAAAAAACGACGAGTTGGCGACACCAAAACGTCAATTTTTGATGCGGACCAAACCTTGAGGCCAATACTGATACCCTAACCAACTGTCTGGTACTGGCTTGAGGTTAGGGTTAGGACACCGCTGTGGTCAACGTCCCTCTACCAGATTGGTATCAGTTTTAGGCCTGGAGACTGGAGAGCCTTGATTTAATTGGATTTCAAAAAAATGATGTGCGGGCAACACCCTAAAAATACATTTTTGACGCAGACCAAATGTTGGGAGGTGGCCAGTACCGGTACCCTAACCCAACACCCTGACCCTAGCCTGGTGCGTGTCTGGTGCCACATCCAGAAGCAGAAATGTTTGGTACCAACTCTTTGGTACCTGATTGAGGCTGGGGTTAGGATACTGGTGCGGTCCACGTCACAGTACCAGATTGGAACCAGTTTGTGGCCTACAGGTTTGGGAGCCTCGATTTAATTGGACGTTAAAAAACAACAAGTTGGCAACACCAAATTTGGTCCTTAACCAACGGTCAATATGAGACGACGTGGGAATAAGAATGTGCTACCTTCAATAACAAAAATATAAAATGATCTGGAGGGCCAGATATAATATCCCCAGTGGGCCGGATCCGGCCCCTGGGCCTTGACTTTGACATAGTCCAGACTTTGTGCTCAAATCTAAGGATGCATTCAAAAAAGAAAATAATTAGTTATATTGTACTAAAATGAAAAATCGCTTTATTTTCTAACTCCCCATATTGTTGGTTTTACCTTTAAATGATAAAAGCTGATTTATTATTCCAGACCATCAACTTTTTTTCTTTTTTTTTCAGTATTTTGGAAAATATTTCGCTTAGAAATTAAAAAAACAAAACACAAAAAAATGCACAGTCATCGCATTTATGGGTTATTTATACATCTACATTTGTATGTACAGTATATCTAAATATCGGTTTTCTGAGGCAGCAGGATAATCTGGATGTGTGTTCACTTAAAGCAGCTTTGACAAAAGACAAAAATATACATGGACAAAAGTTTGTTTGCAACTGTATTCAAATTTAGCTTTTACTTTTTTCTTTAAACCAATTAAATAAATAATCTTACCACTTCTTTTCCAAAATGTTTTATGATATTTACATCATAAATTAAACAGGAAAACCAAACACTTATTAGATATTTGTCAATCATTCCCTAATTCCCTGCTAAACTTTAAGATGGGTCAAAAGGGGGAAGAGAATTTAAGGATTTTAGAGCGTTTTCTACCATGTGCTAAAAAGTCACGATTAAATTGGGCAAAAATAGAGAAAAAATACTTTGATATGTAAACTTTAATTTTACATATCAAAGGCCTTTTTCCCCCTTTTTAGCTCTAGAAAAATGGTGTGATCCAAACACCGACAATCAAGGTAATGCCACCAGTAAAGTATTCTACTTTGACAGAAAAAAAGACACATAAACCATAAACAGGCCACTGACAAATAAATACTAGGAAACATTGACATCTTACAACAGTGAAATGCTCGTCGTTCGGTGTTTCTGATGTGTCAAACATTTGTGCGGTGGAGTTTTTCGGCAAAAGCACAACGGAAAAACACTTTCTCCCACTACTGCATTTGGAAATCACATCCAGGACAGATTAACTCACATGGCCAATGGGGCGTGACAGGAGCAGGACAGAAACATTTGCTTGATGTTTAACCAGCTTTTGGTGGGAGGGTCGTCCAGTTCACCACCATTGGAACCGAATACAGTTTCCTGTGTAATGAAGCTAACTTCCTCCCAGGACCAGTTTCGTTTGGTTCCTTTAAGTCTTGGAAAAACAGCGTAAAGAAAAGAGGATGGGACAGTACAAAGGCCTGGCATGTACAGGTTGAACCGCAGGGGCAACATCAGTCCCGACAGGCGCCTTGTATCCTTGTATCTCATGCATACGTCAGCAACATCCTCATCTAGACAAGGGGACCTATTGGCAACAGATATTGTCAGCTGCCATTGGTGATGATAACTGATGTGGCCTTGTGTCCCTGTATCTGCTCGGCCTGCATTCTCATGTGAGACGTGACGTCGTACTGGACGCCGCCGCACGCCAGGCCGGAGTAACTCCGCAGGTTCTCCTGGTCGTACAGATGCTCCAGGGAATACCCGGCCAAAGCGTAAGCCCTGTCCAGTGGCTGGCGGTCCTGGGCTGCATAGAGCAGGGGGCTCCCCTGGGCTTGCTGAGGGTGGGGTGAAAGATCAGTCTGCATGTAGTCTTTCGTGAGGGGGTGGCCGGATCTGGAAATTCCATCAGAGCTGGGGCTGCTGAGACGGGACAAAGACGCGGGGCTTGTTGTGTTTTCGTCGTTGTCGTGAGTGCTGAGCACTTTTATGCTATCCGGGTGATGGAGGCGTTCAGAGGGAATGTCGATACTGGGGGCGCCGGGGCCACGGCACACCACGCTGGGCATTGTGAACTGAGAGTGATGGGACAGCGTGGGGGTGAAGCATGAGCTATGAGTCTTGGTGAGGCCTGAGACGTCCAGAAGGGCCTTGTGATGCTGCAGACGGCTCTCCTCCTCTTTGATCATTTGCTGCGTGGCGCGGATCAGGGTCTCCATCTTGCTGGGCTCTCGAGGGCTCGCTTGGAATTGGTCTCCAGGGTAACGATCACCTGAATCGCTGGTGGAGCCACCGCCCTCAGGTGAGCTCACGACACTATCTTCATCCCAGTGGCTTCGACCTGCAGGATAAAGGAGTGGGTACATAACGTTTAATTCAAGGAATCCAGTTTTGGTAAAAGATGCACATCTGTTTTTGTGAACATCCCAGCCAGCGAGGCCAGGTGGGGCCCATATGGTTTAAACGTGGGCAGAAAATGTGGGCCCCAAATAGGTTTGTCTACAGTTTCTGTGGTGGCTACACGTGTGTTTGCCCACATCGGCTTAAGGGCAGACTCAGAGGATTAGCTCGCTACGCTAACCAGCCACACAGTGGACAGTGGAGCTCGCTAGCTCACTGGAGCGGAGATAACTAGCTCAATACAGCGGAGCTTGCTAGCTTGCTACAGAGGAGCTTGCTAGCTCAGTACAGAGGAGCTCGCTATACAGAACTAGCTGTAGACTGGCTCGCTAGCATGCTAATGAGTAACTAATGAGTAACAGTAAAGCTCGCTGGCTCGCCAAGCGAAGCTTGATAGCATGCTGCAGCAGAGCTCGCTATCGAAGTGCAGTGGAGGGGGCTACATAGGAACTTGAAAGCATGCTACATTTGAGCTAGCTAGCTCAATACAGTGGAGCTCACTAGCTTGCTACATAGGAGCTTGCTAGCATACTATAGCGGAGCTCGCTAGCTCAACACAGAGGAGCTTGCTACAGCAGAGCTCGCTCTAGAGTGGCTCGCTAGCATTCTACAGTAAAGCTCGCTTGCTTGCTGCACAAGAGCTCACTAGCTGCAGTGGAGCTTGCTAGCAAGATGCAGTGGACCTTGCTAGCTTGCTGCACAAGAGCTCACTAGCATGCTACAGTAAAGCTCGCTCGCATGCTACAGTGGAGCTCATTAGCATGCTGCAGTGGAGCTTGCTAGCATGCTACAGTGGAGCCTGCTAGCATGCTACAGTGGAACTTGCAAAAGTGAAGCTCGCTAACACGCTACAGTGGAACTCGCAAAAGTGAAGCTTGCTAGCATGCTAGAGTAGAACTCTTAAAAGTGGAGCTTGCTAGCATGCTACAGTGAAACTCGCAAAAGTGGAGCTCACTAGCATACTACAGTGGAGCCTGCTAGCAGGCTACAGTGAAGCTCGCCAAGATGTTACAGTGGATCTCGCTAGCATGCTACAGTGGAGCTCACTAGCATACTACAGTGGAGCTCGCTAGCATGCTACAGTGGAGCCTGCTAGCATGCTACAGTGGAACTCGCAAAAGTGGAGCTCGCTAACATGCTACAGTGGAGCCTGCTAGCATGCTACAGTGAAACTCACAAAAGTGGAGCTCACTAGCATACTACAGTGGAGCTCGCTAGCATGCTACAGTGGAACCTGCTAGCATGCTACAGTGGAACTTGCAAAAGTGAAGCTTGCTAACACGCTACAGTGGAGCTTGCTAGCATTGCTACAGTGAAACTCGCAAAAGTGGAGCTCACTAGCATACCACAGTGGCGCTCGCTAGCATGCTACAGTGGAACCTGCTAGCATGCTACAGTGGAACTTGCAAAAGTGAAGCTAGCTAACACGCTACAGTGGAGCTCGCTAGCATGCTACAGTGGAACTCGCAAAAGTGGAGCTTGCTAGCATGCTACAGTGGAGCTTGCTAGCATGCAACAGTGGAGCTCGTTAGCACGCTATGCTGACCACCGGGTGGCTAGCTAGCATTGCAAGCAAACCCACTGAGTCTTCACTAAAGTCAATGTGGGCAACCACAGAAACTTTGGACAAACCCAATCGGGACCCACATTTTTTGGGGCCCACTTGGCTCTGCTGTCTGGGATTGTGCTCTCTGAGCATATAGGAATCACGGTCTAATGTCTTGGCAGAAGCTCAGTCTGGGTTGTTTTACTGTTTGAAGATGTGAATGTAAAATAACTTGGCTTTGAATTGCAGGCAATTTTTGAACAGATGGTAGCAATTGGCACACCGGCATGAGACGGAGTAAACAACTTGGCATGTCCCATAATAACATTTAGGAAACAGCTACCAGAAGAAGCTTGGCCAGAGCTATTTTGAGAGACAGATGGTTGTGGTCTCAACCCTAACACCTCACCGTGAATGGCGCCATGGTAGGGTGTGATTTCATAGCCGTCACTGTTCTCCACGGAGAATTTCGGAAGCGACAGCACCGAGCGCGTCGTGTCCCACCACATTTCCCTTCCCGACTGAGGGGTTCCCAGGAAGTAGCGGCCACTCTGGCATCGGACGCGGTCACAGGTGGTGGTGTGAGGATGACTTTGGGCATGGGCAATGTCCTCTTCCAATAAGCCAAGGCCGTAGCACAGAGAGCCTGAGTCTGGATACAGCCTGTAGGCACAAGACGCCTCTGGAGCCTCACTGGGATCCAACAGCTGGGGAGAGGTAGAGTCCGTCAGAGGACTCCCTCCCCATTGGCTGTCTTGATCAGATTCTGAACGCTCTGGATTAAAAGCCGAAAACTGCTGGAAGAATAACCACATTTCTGATTGACAATTGCATCTGCAGGCAAAAATGTCTTGTTTTCATGTCATGTCTCTATGAAAAGTCTTTCACCTGCGGGTAAGGCGACACTCTAGCTTTGGCCTTTGACTGTGTCAGACGTGACTTGCTGCTTTTCCTGTCCTCGCTGTGACTGTCAGAATAGGGGAAGGCTGGCTTGGTGGGGCTCATTTGGTCCAGCGACAGCTGCATTCCCTTATACTCCGTGTCCCTGTTGACACATATGGAATATATATATAACAGATTGCAAGAAAAATATCTTCTTTCTCAAACAAATTCACAGTTGTGCTTGGAAATAAATTCTTACAACAAATTTAAAAAAATAAAATCAGCAAGATTCTGTTTAATTTCAACATACTCTACCTGTTTAAGGATATTAAGAACTAATTTAGTAATTTATGGATTTTTAGAATTATTATTAGAAAAGAAAAAAATATCTTAAAGTGATAATTTAATTTAACACCTTAAAGAAGCCATAGGTCAGGTAAAATTGATTCATTGAGGTCAAAATAAGTCCTAAAATTACTTTAAAAAATTGTTTTAAATGCCTTGATGCTCGAATTTATTTCCAACAATGTAAAAAAGAAGAAAAAAAGTCATGTTTTTGCTTTCAAAAAGATGCTAAATTAACCCATAAAGTGACATTAGTGCAAAAAAAAAAATATCTGAAATGTTTCCTGTAGTATTAGGGCCACTTCATGAAGAAAATTTTATTATTAAAATTCCGACTTTAAAACTTGTAAATTTACGAGAAAAAAGTCGTAACTGCTAAATTACGAGAATAAAGTTGTATATTTATGACTTTAAATGTCATAGGCTAAATTTATTACTTTTAATCTTATAAATATACATCTTTAAATCTAAAAGTCGTAGATTTACGAGAAAAAACATATAATATTGCTTTTTTTGTGGCCCTAATACTCCGTTGAAGTGATATAATAATAAAAACTTGTTTTTTATTATTTTCCACATACATTTATTTTTAAGGAAGAATGGGTCTTTATGGGTTAAGGTGAGTTTGGAGTCAAAATCGTTTGATCCAGATCTGTGTCAATAGGCGCCTAGGAGTCTTTTTTTTTTGTTAATTACTAACTCAAGTATTTAAGCAAAAAGGAGAAAATGAAAAATGTTTTTTTTTATATGCATGTAATTTTTCAAATGTCCATTTTTTAAATGTATTTTATTGTGAAATAAAAAAAAATTTAGCATAAAAAAAAAAAAAAACTGTCAACAGCTGATTTTAGCCATAAAGAACTTGGAAAAAGTTACATATTAACATATAAATACATGATAAACTTAAAAAAAAAAATTCAGAGTTCTGAGTTAAATTATTCTAAAATTTTGATTTTATTCAAAACTGTAACACAAAAAATCGATTAAAAAAATTAACTAATTAATCTCAAACTGGGGAAAAAAAGAATTACGATTAACTTTTTTTAATACAATATTTGCCGACCACTTATTATCTGCGAATAATTACAATATAAAATCACAAGCAAAACTGTAAATTTAGAATATTTATTTTTGATTAAGGCGGTCAACTAACTAAAATATATATAAATCAGATTAATCACATTTTTTTGATTGATCCTTAATATTCACAATGTTTTACTAAGTACATTTTATGAAAATATGAGACTTTTAAACATAAAGAGAAAATTTTCCTTCATTTTTATTGTCTGAATTTTTTTAATTTATCAAGTGTTAACCCAGAAATGTCACTTGAGTGAACAAAACACATTAACAGTAAAATAAGCAGAACTGTAAATACTTTTATCAGCAGAATTACTCCAAGAAGACAAAGATGTTGACACACATCTATGTTAATTAAGTTGCATTAATTAATATTAATGCATTAATTTGAGTTTATTTAATTACGTGCGTTAATGCATTAATGTTCACAGCCCTAATATATATATATAAAATAATGTAGGTTTCAATCTCAGAATGTTGTTTTTTTATTGCAGTTTTCACATTTTACTTATAAAATTCTCCCTTAAATTTCAGAATTCAGACTTAAAGTTTCCATAAATTGTAAATAAGAAAAAACCTAGAGTTTCTACTGTTGTTATAGTCGTTTCCATCCCTCCTGTTTTAAATCATTCTCAGTAAAACCAGACAGTGAGCAGTGAAAACAACATTCCCATCAAAATAAAAGCATTAGGGTCTTTAGCTTCTGAGAAAAATAACAGACAACTTGAAGAGAGTTAATTATTCCTTTCTGCTGTGCAACCATTACCAGAATGCAGCTTGAAGCAAATTGAGTCAACATGCACTCACACACATGCAGGCGCACTAAAGCTTCGGATTAAACCTCCTTTTCTGAGCATCTCGGTAAAAACTCTAAGAACAAAAAAATACCTGCCTTGATTTTAATTGAAAGTCCCACTCTAATAATATTTTAATAAGCAAGCAGGTTTGTTCTGTTTTATGTAATGTTTGTGGTGTGTTTTGTATTAATATTATTTAATGAGCATTCTCTTGTACACTTTTAATCTACTTTTATTAGATTTTTTAAATGCTTTTATTCTGTGATTGTGGACAATTTAAGTGCTTTATAAATAAAGTTTATATATTTTCAAAGTGTTCCGAGTGATATTTTAATTATGATGATGCCAGTTAAGGCCCGGGGGCCGGATCCGGCCCTCCAGATCATTTTGTCTTATTGTTATTAATGACCAAATGTTATCTTGTGCTCATTTCTAACTTGTATAATTTTGCCAAAATATATTTTTAAGAAGATTAAAATGTTGAAAGTTATTTAAGGTTTAAGTTGATTTATTCTGGAATAATATTCCTGCCTTTTTATTATTCATAATTATGTTAAAAAGTTACAGTTTTAAAGTTTTAAAAATTGGCATTCTGCTAACTTCTTAGACTATTTGACATTTACTAAGATATTTAGGCTATTTTTTAAGTTGAGCTAATATTTCAGCCACATGCTAGCTGTTTTTGGCTAATTTAGCCTTTTTTAAGTTTTTAGGTTGCTTTGGGGTTAGGCTAATATTTACACGCTAGCGGGTTTGGCTAATTTAGGCTTTTTTTTTATAGACTGTTTTGGAGTTTAGATATTTTTTCTGCTACATGCTAGCTGTTTTGGCTAACCTAATTTTTTTCTTTTTCTCAGGTGAATTTACTAAGAGTTTTTAGGCTATTTGGACTTCAGCTAATATTTCAGCTACATGCTAGCGGTTTTGGCTAATTTAGGCTTTTTTTTGTTTTGTTTGGAGTTTGGCTAATATTTCAGCTAATATTTCTAATTTAGGCTCTTTTTTAGTTTTTAGGTTGCTTTGGAGGTAGGCTGATATTTACACGCTAGCTGTTTTGGCTAATTTAGGCTTTTTCTTTGAAGGTTGTTTTGGAGTTTAGCTAATATTTCAGCTACATGCTAGCTGTTTTGGCTAATTTAGACTTTTTTCGTTTTTAGGTTGATTTGGAGTTTGGCTAATATTTACACGCTAGCTGTTTTGGCTAATATAGGCTTTTAAAGTATCTATTTTTTTCTGCTACATGCTAGCTGTTTTGGCTAACCTAAGTCTTTTTTTTCTTTTTCTTAGGCTCTTTGACATTTAGCTAATATTTTAGCTGCCTATCAGCTTCAGCGTTTTCAGCTATCAATTTTAGCATCTTCAGCTGTCGGCAATAGCATCCTCAGCAGCTAAATTCAGCCTACAGCATTCACATTAGCATTATCACAGGTAATGCAAGATATGTAGTTTATAATTAAGTTAAGAAAGTTTTATAAATTTAGTTTTAGTGTGTTAAATATTTATTCTGTTCGGCCCACGACCTACGGTGTGCTTTGGAGTTTGCCCCCTTGTGTAATTGAGTTTGACACCCCTGGTTTACACACTCTCCTGCTAGCTTACAGCTCCTCTCACCCCCAACCTAACAATATTTGAGCCAAACGAAGACGTTCATGGATCTATTTCTCTCCAAGTGGATACTCAGGGAGCTTTTGTTCCAGATTCACAACGATTTTATTAAAGAAACACTCATAAATGTCTTCATATATGTCCGCCATCATGATAAAATGCCACAAGGACATGTTAAAAACACTATTTCCGTTGGAGTGGGTCTTTAACTTCCCTGTCCTGCAGCTGAACTCCAGCCAAGCATCGCTGTCGAGAGAGTGAAAAGGCTCCTGTGTCAAGTGTTCAGCAAACATGAGCCTATTCTTAACTTATCACATCAACAGTGTGTAATAGCAGCTGGCTGGCATTTTAAACCTCGTGGCCCATCCTTGACCCTGTTACAGCCGCCCTCTTTAATATGACTCTAAATATGACCCATTCTTTATGTACAACGCCAAGGAGGAAAGGAGGTGTTTGGACAGCCAGCGAACAGCGTCAGGGCTGTTTGTTCTTGCAGGTACAGTTGCATTGACTGCTCCTGCGTCCTATCTGAGCCCTGGATGACTTACGTCTGAGCCAATAGCGCCGGTCTTTGTGCAAACTCAGCTGTGTTAGCTGAATTCCACTTCAGGGTCAATGTCAGGTCTGCAATACGCCAACCAGAAAACATGATTTATTTATTAATTGATTCTTGTTGAGTTAAAACGCTGCTATGGCGAGGTGATTGAATCGCTGCTTATTTTTGCAATGCGGTTGTTTTCTTGCACTTTTGCTGCGTGTCAGCTCTCGGATACCTCTGTGTTAGACATAATTATGTGCTTGGAAATTCACTGTCATTTTAATGCAGTTACTTTGTTTTCTCCTTACTGCATCGAGGAAATCAATACCCCGAGTGTAGCCATACGCGCACACAGACTCACAAAACTGGATCAACCAAACCTAACGAGAAAAATCCAACATGTGCAACAGCTATGAGATAGCTATTGATTCTTAGTTCACCGTTTGATCGATTTTGCTTTCCTTAGACTGCAGATCGATGGTGACAGTAGAGGTTTTCTGATGAGGCTGAAGCCTGATGTTTGTCTTGCTGTCTCGAAGGGCTTCAGTGTGCTTTGTGTTCTCATAACACACAACTGTCTGCGGTTGCAGCATTTTGTTGATTTGTGTGGAGGCAAAAGGAAAAATGAGGAGGATTTTTCTAAAAAAGAAGAAAAGGTCCACCACAAATTTATTTTATTTTAACCATAGAGCAGGGGTCCCTAAACTACGGCCCGCGGGCCAGATCCGGCCCTCCTCCTTATATGACCTGGCCCCCAAAACTGTTTTTGCTAAATTAGACATTTTTATGTTTTTTTAGGTTAATTTTGGCATTTAGCTAATATTTCAGCTACATGCTGTTTCGGCTAATTTAGGATTATTTCCTCTTTTTCTGCTAACTTGGAGCTTAGCAAATATTTCAGCTACATGCTAGTTGTTTTGACTGAATTACACATTTTACCTGATTTTTTTTTTGGCTAAATTACAGTTTAGCAAATATTTGAGCTACACGCTAGCTGTTTTGGCTAAATTACAAATCTTACATTTTTAGGGCTAAACTAGAGTGTAGCTAATATTTCAGCTACATGCTAGCTGTTTTAGCTAATTTTGGATTTTTTCGTTTTTTTTCTACTAACTTGGAGCTTGGCAAATATTTTAGCTACATGCTAGCTGTTTTGGCTAAATTAAACATTTTACCTGATTTTCTTTTGGCTAAATTATAGTTTAGTTAATATTTCAGCTATCTGCCTGCTGTTTTGGCCAATTTACGATTTTTACTGCTAACTCGGAGCTTAGCAAACATTTTAGCTTTATGCTAGCTGCTTTGGCTAAATTACAAATCTTAAATTTTTTAGGGCTAAATTAGAGTGTGGCTAATATTTCAGCTACATGCTAGCTGTTTTAGCTAATTTAGGATATTTTAATTTTTTTCGGCTAACTTGGAGCTTAGCAAATACTTTAGCTTTATGCTAGCTGCTTTGGCTAAATTACACATTTTACCATTTTTTTAGGCTAAATTATAGTTTGGCCAATATATCAGCTATCTGCTTGCTGTTTTGGCCAATATATGATTTTTTTAGGCTAACTTAGAGCTTAACAAACATTTTAGCTTTATGCTAGCTGTTTTGGCTAAATTACAAATGTCACAATTTTTAAGTCTAAATTAGAGTGTAGCTATTATTTTATCAAGATGCTAGCTGTTTTGGCTAATTTTGAATATTTTTTGCTTTTTAGGCTAATTTAGCATTTTGCTAATAATTGTTAGTTATCAACTTATGCATTTTCAGCTATCAGCTTTAGTGTTTTAGCTATCAATTTAAGCATCTTCAGTTATTAATCTATCGCAGGTAATGCTAAATATCTAGTTTTTAAAATGTTTTCGTATTATTTTTTTTCTGTGAAGATTCCAGAAATGAATTGTTTAAAATTTGACTATGTGTGACTTTCTGGAAAACCGTAAATATTTACGTTTAGGCTGTGATTGTGACACTTTTTCTGTTAGCCAACAAACCGACTCCGGCTCCACATCAGAGAAGAAAACAGTTTTTTGGCCCTCACAAGAAAATGTTTGGGGCCCCCTGCCCTAGTGATTTACATGATTTCCAATATATTGCATTTTTCTGAGTGTCTCTGGGTAAAGTCATACATGTCCCAGGAGTTGATGGACCAAAGACCAAGTCTCCAGTATCATTATTTTATTTTTTTTTATTCCTAATTTTTCTGTTATTTTCCAGCATGTTTTTATGCCTATATTTTCCATTTTTTACACAAACCATAGTTAAAAATTAAAAAAAGCAACTCTAATTTATTATGTGTTGTTATATTTTATCTATTTTTTACAAATACTTTTTATGGGGTACATAATATCCGGAATTGAGCTGTAATTATAACATTTTTGCATCTTTAATGCAAAATTTTCAATGAAAGCAGCAAAAACGATGTTCAGAGGAGCACTCACGTTAGGACGTAGTTGACACTAACGATGCAGTGAGGTCTGGAGGAGCGGCTGTTGTGGACTATAGTGGCGTAACTCTGCACCCAAACCCAGCCGCCGTGTTTCGCCAGGAAGCGGTAATACTTAGTGGTGACTTGGCCTTTCACGAGCACTGAGGGGGCGAGCAGAAACACAAATATTCAACATTTGTTGCGGGAAATGTTGCAAACAAGCAGGTTTGGGACTTACAGAGGTGATGAGCACAACGGAGGTGGAAGATGTCGCAGCTGTGGACGTGATGGTACAAGGTTTTCTCTATCAGGTCTTGGGGCTCGTAACCTGTCAGCTCTGCTACCCTGGGGACAAGTTAAAGGAGGAAACACTGAATTTATGTTTTATTTCACTAGAGAACATTTTTTTCACAATCTCCATAGAAAAAAGTGGATAATTAATAGGATAAAAACACCTTTAGGTCAAAATGTACTCATTTTTAAGTGTGAAAATGGGTCAATTTTGACTCAATAAGGGTTAAAAAAATAAATTGCGTACCTGGAGTCCAGGAAAATGAGCTTCATGTCCAGGCTGGCTCTGAACATAAACATGTTACTGTGCAGTTTGATTTCTGTCACAGCACTAGGAGGTAAAGAGTGACCCACAGCCACCAGCCCCACGTTCTGGTAGCAGCCCTCAAACGGCGACATGTCAAGACTGTACTGGCGGATCTTTAGGTAGCCGCTGCAGTGGATGACCTGCAAACGTTGCAAAATTAAAATATCCTAACATTTATTCTATTTCCAGCACATTTCAAATATTTTAAAGACATTTTTAGTTTTTATTTTAAATAAATGGTTTCCAAAATCTAAATAAAATTTAGCTAAATATTTATTTTTTGATTGATCAAAAAGAATAAAAGCAAACTACCTTGTATCCTCCACTGGTGAGTCCAGCATTTCTTTTGGCCAAAACACATTTCATTCTCAAGAAAAAAGAACGCTCCACTTCATATTCTGAAAACAGACACACACTTTGAGGATTGAGAAATAATATATGTATAATTTTAAAAATATGTGCAATAATCAGGTGTCATTATTCCTCCTGTTGATGATATAATTGGTGTTTTATTTTGAAAGGGAGTCATTTGTGAGGCATTTTCCTGCTCCAGACGGTAAAAAAATCAAATGGTCTCCAGCTGTTAGGACGCATTCGTTTCTGTTATGGCTCCTGCTGCTGACACATGCGCAGTAATTAAACTGCAAATAGGGGACATAAGCCTTCGAGTGGCGCGTGCTGTACCTTGGACAAAGTGTGAGTGGAAAGGCTGGTGCGGCGTCAGCACAGCTGTCATCTCATCGTGGTCTGCAGGATGGATGTATTCATAAATACTGTTCCCGGTCAACTCTACCTGTTGAGAATAACTCAGGTAAAAAAAAATCTAAAGATGCTCCTAGGATTGTGCAAGGGGGGAAATAAATAATCTGTGGGACCTGAGATAGGCCTAAATGCACCGAAGCTGTCTCTGAAATGTACATTATTTTCCCATCCGGAGCCACGACGAAGATGAATCCGTCCAGAGTCTGTAGACAAAAGAGATATATGTTTTTTTTTCTTTTTTTCAATTCGTTTTTTGCTAAATATGTGGAGTTTTTATATGATTTACCTGCAGTAAATGAGAACCCAGCTCCCGTCCAATATTGTCCAAAGTTCTCCCTCGACTTGAATGACCCCAAGCCTCACCAAGACCTGCACAAAAACATACATTATTATTATTATTTTTAAATATTATCATTATTACTATTATTATTATTGTTGTTGGTGGTGGTGGTTTGGGAAGGAAAAAAACTGATTGCGCATTTTTGCGTAAAAGTCGCGCATCTTTTTTTGTTTTTTTTTTAATTGAATCATTTCCTCCCAGATCTCATGAAGCTCTCCTATCACAAGTAAATTATTCGTCCGTCTCCCCCTCTCCGCAAACGAAAATGGGTCTCTGCTGTCGGCGGGACATGATGTAGCATCATCACCACCGCTGCGTAAAAATTCCACCCTGGCACAAAAACACCCCAAAGCGCACATCCATCTCCCTGATTATTTCCAGAAAAACGCAAAAACATATTGTTTTTATTGTCTCCTCTAGATTTAATTATTGGGGAAACTAAACAGCCGGAATAAAGGAAGAAGAAAAAAATGTCGGCTGGTGACAAAAGAGTGCGTAAGATTGAATGTAGCCGCAGCTTTGATGGCGAGACGCCTCGCAGGCCTTTCTTCTAATTAATGATTGGTGCTCTCAGTCACGCATTAGAAGAAGCCTGCAGAGACCTGGAGAAAAAAATGATGGCAGATCACCTAATTTAGGCCCACCGAAGAAAAAAAAAAAGAAAGAAAAAGCACCCCTAATCCATTTGTAAAGACTCCCTGTAGATCGAGGAGGAAAAGATTCTTGTTTTTGTGTTTTACGCATTTTTAAAATAAGAAATAAATTTGTTTTTAATGATTTTTTTGTGTTAGTCTATTTTTAATCACGTTTTTTTTAAATAATTTGCATCATTTGGATATTTATAATTTGTGGGTTTTATATATTTTTCTCAAACAAACGCTTTCTGCAGTCTCACCCTGAGGGAAAACGATTCTCATCTTCAGGTAACTCGTTGTCAGTCTTATAATCGAGGCTTTATCAAGCTGAGACGTGATGGCTGAAGGCAGAGGCAGCATTTTAGCCAGTTCATAGAATTCACTGTTCTCCTTTTCCCGTCTAGTCCTTGCGGCTGTTTTGGATTTCTCCTTCATTTTGGCGTCGTTTTCGGTGTCCTCGAGCTCGCTCGCGGGAAATGATGCTCCTTATTTTAACGTCTCCACGCGGCTTTGTCTCGTCTTCTTTGGCATTTTAGTCAGCTGGGTTTTGATGCAAATAATTAAAAAAAGAATCCAAAATAAAAATGTTGTGATATTCCTTGAGACAATCACAGTTCAGATGGTTGGAGTTGAACCTCCTCGGCGTAAAAGTTGGCCTTCATCCATGACCTGCAAACCAAAAAAAAAAAAGACAGATTATAATTATATAGTTTAAATATATGTGCTCAAATGATTTTTTTAAATTGAACAAAAAACATTGCAGAAAAATGACAACAATCATGAAGCTGGTGCGTTAACAGCGCTCCTTATTATACCCTAAAATCTCGTGCGTAAAACCTTTATGGAAAAAGGCCGATTTTTATCCCCTACATTTAAACAATCCGGGGGTAAAAACAAAAAAATATAAATAAGCGCACATCCTTAGATGTTCTTCCTCAGAGTCAGTCATATTTGTCCGAAAATAAAGTCATCCACCAGCAGGATGAAGCTGTGTTTGTCGATCATTTCGTTGCTGATCTTCTGCAGCGGTGTCGAGGAAGTGACATTTGACCCGACACCATTCCTCAAACCCGCATCAGCATTTAGAGAATCAGCGGCTCCCTCATCCCCGGTGTAAAAGATTTGCGTAAAAATACCAATAAATGCATATTATAAATGTATAAACTAAAAGCAAACGCTGGTTTATTCACACCGACAGGTATGGCTGCAGTATTCCTACCCGAGCGCAAACGCATTTCCTCACATCTGAATCGATCCTGTGGCCTTAAACGCAGCCTACTGGGAATGTCACCTGTCCTGAACCGGGTTCAGCGATCGCCCAAGTTAAATTTCTCTCAGCTCCTCCTGGATCTTCACCTGGAAAGGCGAACGGGCCGTGCGCGGCATACACCTCTCCAAATTATAAGGACGCGCAACGAGTGGCAATCGTGCCTAACAAACCGCCTCTCCTCTGCTATCCCAGCGTCCCTCTCTGTGCAGCCCAGAACCCGCCCATCGTGTGGATGTCGATTGGATGTCGGCGCGCAGAGCGCCCACGCGATTGGGCGCGCGCAGTGGGCGTCAGTTTGGAAGCGCAAGGGCAATGGCGCAGCGAGCGCGGCACTTTACCGTGGACGAAGTGAGCTTAAATTTGATCTTGTTGTGTTTTTGTCATTAACGCGGAGATGATGGATCAAGCTGAAATAGATAAATAAATCCGTATGAAATAGCTCGTATGGCTCGGGCATATTCGGCAGGGGAGAGGCTAAATAAGAGCTTGAAACGTCTCCACTGGAAATTCCTACACAGGAAAACACAAAGAAATAAGCCACAGAGAGCAGCTTGTGCCTTTTCTCAACATTTAATTATGGGATGTCCAAATTCGATTTATTATATCAGCTGTATAATTAGAAAATTCCTGTCATATTTAGATTAGATGAGGAATTTTATACATTTATTTATAGTGGAAGACTTTCAATTTTACCCCTAAGGAGTAAAATAAATAAATACATATTTACTCTATGGATTGTGGATGAGTAAATATAAACTTAAAGAAATAAAACTTTTAATAGAAAGTGAGTAAAATGCACTAAACATTAAATAATAATTTTAAAAAGAAGACAACAAAATAAACCAATGCGTAAAAAGTGCGTAATTTGTCTCCAATTTTTGTTTTAATTGCGCCAAATGGATCAAAACACGAGTCACAACTAATCAGATAGTACCAAAATAATTATATTTTTTAAAAAGTTAAAACTATAGTTTTATTTAGTTCTTAAAACATGTTTGGTGAAAATATTTTGTCCATTTAAGGCGCATTTACTTCAGTAACTTCTCTTTTTGTTCTATTAAATTTAAGTTGCATGATATTTTAAACTTGCAAATGAAATTTCCCATATCCTGCATCAAATGACATCAAATTTAAAACTTATTTCCCACCCTTGGATACGTTTTTAAGCATGCGCAACACAGTCGAAGCCTTTGGCTCCATGGAGCTCACGCGCCGTCCGGCGTCTTCACAGGGACGCATTTATCCAAGGATTAATTTCCATGTTGTGACTCACATGAAAGTGCCGTGGCGCATGTAGTTTTTTAATTAGCTACCGGGTGCTCAGATGAAGGGTGGGGGGAGCGTGTGGATGTGTCGGCGGGGGGTGGTTAGAGCAGCGGGCTCGGTGCCGGGGGCGCGGACGCATGACGGTGAGCTCATTACGCAAATAATTAGCCCTAAAATTGATGCTGCATCCTACCTTAATTGGAGATATCCAGCTGCCTGGGAACAGATACATCTCATTCTGCTTTTCTTTGTGCGGGGATGGGGAGGGGCGTGTTCCCACAGGCTGCCTGTGTACCTGAATTGATGCTGTTTGACCTAAAATCAGCGTAGAGGGCCCTAAAAATACAATATTTTAAATGTAAAAACAACAAATTGTGTTTTCTCTTTAATCCAAACACATTTCTGCATTTTACACAACAGAAAACCTCTTCATTTTTAGCTTATTAAATAATATTTGTAGGACTTTTACAATAAAAATGGTAAAATCGCTATCCCAGATGCAGAGGTTTTCCATGAGCTTGAAGGCAGTTAGTCTGAAATTCTCTCTGCTTGGACATCCTGTTAAAGCCCCTCCACAGGCCATCACAACAGGGGAGCTCGCTTTGCCTTAATGTCAACCCTTCCTTCACCGCCACCCAAGTCCTCCTCATCTTTCCATTTTTATTGTGTTTTTACCAATCATTCTTCTCCCCGGGAGGCCGTGTGTGAAATTCTCTCCAGCATAAAAAAAGCAAATGGAAGAAGCAGGTTAGGGAAGGTTAAGTAAAGGATTCGAGGGAAAGATGTGAGAGAGGAGAAAGGAAGAATGAAAGGAGGAGCCTCACTTCCTTTAATCAGAGCATACATTGATATTAATGTGGAAGTAGCTCTCTTGTCTTAAATGAGCCATTTTATGTTTTTTTATGTCTTTTAAAATATCATGATTCTCCAGTGAGGATTAAAAATGTAATTTTTTGCAATGCATTGTCATTTCAAGTGATATTTATTTAAGATAAGTTGGATTTGCTTTAATCTTTCTGATCTTCTCAATATTTACACAATACAAAATGATAAAAAATGGAGTGCAAGAAATATTATTCTTTCACTGTTTTGATTTTATTTTTATTTCAGATGGTTTTTAAGTCCAACTTTGTGCTGCAAATACACCTCATGTTCTACAGTTAGAAAGGAAATATCAGGACAACAGACAGTCTCAAAAGCTTTATGGAGAACAGATATATTAGTTTGAAAACTAAATAAATAATAAAGAGGTAATTTAGTGGTTTGTGTTAATAAAAATGCAAAAAGTGTCATATTAGGTGGTTCTGTGCTTCAAAATTAAGCAAAATCCCAACAGAATATTCATTTTAGAGTTCTTCAAAATAAAAGAAACAATTGAAGATTTAAAAGAAATGCATAAAAACAGTAAGTATAACTAGAAAAGTTGCATCACCTTCAATAATGCTGGTGTAAATGCTTTTTTGCTGAAGATATTGAAGCTTTTTGCTGAAAATTTAGACGCAACTTACTTTAGTTGCTGAGAGGATTTACTGAAAACCCAAAAGCTATTTTCTAAATGTTAAATTTGCTGAAAGGAAGGAAATTTCCTTAAAGAACTTTAAAGTTTACCCAAATTTAGGTAAATTTGTAGTAAAATGAATTATAAATCTCTAATACATGCACATTTTGCAAAAATATTTAGCCCAAATTAGCCAAAAAGTTATCTTTTTGCTTAGTTACTAGCCAAAATTAAAAAATGTCCTAAATTTTCTCAGTAAACTAAATTAGTCAAAAACGTTAGCATGTTGCTAAATTAGAAGCTAAACTCAAAAATAGCCTAAAATTCTGCAGTAAACTTAATTAGTCAAAAACCTTAGCATGTTGCTA
Source organism: Oryzias melastigma (assembly GCF_002922805.2). Lineage (NCBI taxonomy): Eukaryota > Metazoa > Chordata > Actinopteri > Beloniformes > Adrianichthyidae > Oryzias > Oryzias melastigma. The sequence goes on from NC_050535.1 coordinate 6,695,687, forward strand.
AAATGTTAGCTAAACTCCAAAATAGCCTAAAATTCTTTTGTAAACTAAATTAGTCAGAACCGTTAGCATGTTGCTAAAATATTAGCTAAACTCTAAATTAGCCTAAAAATTCCCCATAGATAACAAATTAGCCGAAAACATTAGCAAGTTGCAAAAATAGAAGCTGAACTCCAAATTAGTCTAAACATTTCCAGTAGATGACAATATAGTCAAAAATGTTAGCTTGTTGCTAAATTAGAAGCTAAACTCAAAAATAGCCTAAAATTCTGCAGTAAACTTAATTAGTCAAAAACCTTAGCATGTTGCTAAAATGTTAGCTAAACTCTAAATTAGCCTAAAAATTCACAATAGATAACAAATTAGCCAAAAATGTTAGCATGTTGCTAAAATATTAACTAATCTTTAAATTAGCCTATAAAAACCACAGTAGATAACAAACTAGCCAAAAACGTTAGCATGTTGCTAAAATGTTAGCTAAACTCTAAATTAGCCAAAACATTCCCATTAGATAACAAACTAGCCAAAAACGTTAGCATGTTGCTAAAATATTAGCTAAACTCCAAAATAGCCTAAAATTCTTTTGTAAACTAAATTAGTCAAAACCCTTAGCATGTTGCTAAAATATTAGCTAAACTCCAAAATAGCCTAAAATTCTTTTGTAAACTAAATTAGTCAAAACCGTTAGCATGTTGCTAAAATATTAGCTAAACTCTAAATTAGCCTAAAAATTCCCAATAGATAACAAATTAGCCAAAAATGTTAGCATGTTGCTAAAATATTAACTAATCTTTAAATTAGCCTAAAAACCACAGTAGATAACAAACTAGCCAAAAACGTTAGCATGTTGCTAAAATGTTAGCTAAACTCTAAATTAGCCAAAACATTCCCATTAGATAACAAACTAGCCAAAAACATTAGCATGTTGCTAAAATATTAGCCAAACTCAATTTTTTTACTATAAAAGATGAAAACATAGCCCATGAATACATTTAAAGGATTGTTAATCTACTCAAAATTTTGAAATTTAAAGACTTTCTTATTCATTTCCAATTGGGCATATTTTGCTCATTTCAAAAACTATAAAGTTTATGATAACCAAAAATACAAGCAGTAATGTCTTGAACAATCTGAATGTTTTGATACCAAGATTGATGAAATCTCTAAAGGTGTGATTGAGTTTTTACTTGACGAAAAACGTACGGAAAGGAGCAGGAGAATTGTAATGTGAATGCTTAAAATAGTACAAGTGACATATCCGTAGTTTGTGTTATTTGCCATAAAAAAAAATAAAAAAATAGGTTTAATGAGGTAAAACTGTGCTGTAACTCAGTACAAACTTTATAGTTTCTATCTCTAATTTAACTTTTTCTTTTAAATAGAAGAAAAGCAATCAATGCCGGCATTTTTACCCAAACAGTAACTATTTATTACTTATATAAAAATAAACGTGAATTCACTGTTTGGCAAACCTCCTGTACTTCAAAACTGGGACATGGACAGTTCAAATCTAACCAAGCTGACTAATTTTATATAAATCGTTGCATACATTTCCAACAATTTGATAGAATTTGTCTCTTCTGGCTAATTGAAGCAATTCTTGATCTGGTAGAATGTTTTATTTCTGTAATAAGCTTTCACTTTTCCACAAACAGCCAAAAATAGAACCTGAAATAAATATGAAATACTAACAACTACAAAGTCGTGAAATTGATTCTTTTCTCAAGTCCTGGTTCCCACGTTTTCCCCTCATTCTCGCCTCGGCTCCGGACACGTTAGTCAACCTCAGGTGTGACTGTAGATGTTGATCTTTTCTGTGTTGACCTGAACTGGACGGAACCCACATCCTGGTTGTCCGTGTCTGGGATTGGATCCATCTTCCCCTGAACAGGATAAAGTGGGCATAGAGAATTCATGGGTAAAATTACCATTTGAAAAAAAAAAAAGAACACATGTTTATTCTTCAGAGATTCCGACTGTGTCAGCAGCATTGACTCAAGCCACACATCGGTTGAATATCCTGGTGCCAATTCTCCGACCTGCATATAATTTAAACATCTATTTACACACAATCCATCCTTTTATATCATTTTCAGGTTAAGTTTTATATCCTGCTAGTTTTATGTCGCTGTAGTGTAATTCATAGCAGTAGAGTCAGGGTCTAAAAAGCCATAGCACATGGCAAATCCCTAATTTAGCCCAAATTAGACAAAAACATCTTAGTAGATGCCAAATTAGTCCCCCCAAAAAGCTAGCTCATTGCTTAGTTACTAGCTAATCTTGAAAATAGCCTAAAATTCCCCAGTTAACTAAATTGGTCAAAAACATGAGCATGTTGCTAAAATAGGAGCTAAGCTCTAAATTAGCCTAAAAAGTCCCACTACATAACAAATTAGCCAAAAAGGTTAGCATGTTGCTAAAATATTTGCTAAACTCTAAATTAACCCAAAAATTCCTAGTAGATAACAATCTAGCCAAAAACGTTAGCATGTTTCTTAAATACTAGCTAAACTCTAAATTAGCCTAAAAAACCCCAGTACATAACAAATTAGTCAAAAACGTTAGCATGTTTCTTAAATACTAGCTAAACTCTAAATTAGCCTAAAAAAACCACAGTACATAACAAATTAGCCAAAAACGTTAGCATGTTTCTTAAATACTAGCTAAACTCTAAATTAGCCTAAAAAACCCCAGTACATAACAAATTAGCCAAAAACGTTAGCATGTTTCTTAAATACTAGCTAAACTCTAAATTAGCCTAAAAAAACCCCAGTACATAAGAAATTAGCCAAAAACGTTAGCATTTTGCTAAAATGTTAGCTAAACCTTAAAGTGGCCCACAAAATCCCAGTAGATAACAAATTAGTCAAAAACATGAGCTTGTTGCTAAAACATAAGCTAAACGTCTAAATTAGCCTAAAATTAACCAATGGATAACAAATTAGCCAAAAAGGTTAGCATGTTGCCAAAATGTTAGCTAAACCTTAAAGTGGCCCACAAAATCCCAGTAGATAACAAATTAGCCAAAAAAAAAAAAAAAAGTAGCATGTTGCCAAAATATTAGCTAAACTCTAGATTAGTCAAAAAATTCCCAGTAGATAACAAATTAGCCAAACATGTTGGCATGTTGCTAAAATGTTAGCTAAACTCTAAATGAGCCTAAAAAATAAACATTTGAAGCCCAAATTAGCTCAAAAAAACCTTAGTAGATGGGAAATTTGCCACGTTTATGTTAAATGTTTTTATTATTAATGAATAAAAAAAAATAATTTCATAAAAAATAGTCAAAAACGTTAGCTTGTTGCTAAAATAGAATCTTAACTCTAAATTAGCCCAAAAAAATCCCAGTGGATAAAAAATTAGTCAAAAACGTTAGCTTGTTGCTAAAATAGAAGTTAAACTCTAAATTAGCCTAAAAATTCCCAATAAATAACAAATTAGCCAAAAATTTTAGCATGTTTCTTAAATATTAGCTAAACTCTAAACCAGCCCAAAAAAATCCCAGTAGATAACAAATTAGTCAAAAACGTTAGCATGTTGCTAAAATGTTAGCTAAACTCTGAATTAGCTTAAAAATTTCCAATAGATAAAAAATTAGTCAAAAACGTTAGCATGTTGCTAAAATAGAAGTTAAACTCTAAACTAGCCTAAAAATTCCCAATAAATAACAAATTAGCCAAAAACGTTAGCATGTTGCTAAAATATTAGCTAAACTCGGAATTAGCCTAAAAAATCCCAGTTGACAAGAAATTAGCCAAAAACGTTAGCATGTTGCTAAAATAGCTAAGCTCCAATTTTTTTAATTTTCACTTTTTTTACTTTAAAAGATGAAAACATAGCCCATGAATATATTTAAAGGCTTGTTGTTAATCTATTTAAAATGTCGATATTTTAAGCCTTTCTCATTTATTTCCTGTGGGGCATATTTTACACAATATTTCAAAAACTATCACGTTTATAAATACCAAAAATACACACAGTAATGTCCTGAACAATCTGTTTTCTAGGCTAAACTTTCATATCCTGCTAGTTTTATGTCGTCGTACTTCATGGCAGTAGAGTCACGGTCTAAAAAGCCATAACACATGGCAAATCCATGAGATAAGAGGCCAGTAACAAGACGCTACAAAGGAAAAGAGATAGAATAAAAAACAATTATTAATGTGTTTGCTGCAGACTTGACGGAATGGCTTACAGAAGATGAGACAGCACCACGTCGAGCTCCACTCTGTGCTCAGAGATTGAAACGGCTGGGCATATGTAAACAGGCTTCGTGTTTGACCAAGATTTGCCGTTGTGTTCTCCGTAAGCCATTACCGACTCTACTCTTGTCCTTAAAAAACAGAAATGCTATTTATTACTCCCCGCCTTTGGAGCCAGGTGTTTTATTTGAACAAAGTTGGTTATAAATTTTATTTTGCATTCTGTTTTTCCTGATAAGACGGAGGCTTTTTTGGTATCATGTCTGGCTGTCGTGTCTCTTTCTGCCAGGCCCTTCACTGAGCCCATCTGGTGTGTGTGAGCGTTAATTAACCGCGCTGCCATTTCCTCTGTATGAGCTACATTTGAAGGTGCTTAGAGTACACCAGTCAGCCTTACAAGTTCATCAAAATGCTAATTCAGCCCAAATTAAAGTTGTGATTAACATTACTCTGTTTCCTGGGCAGACACATTGATCTTCGTCTGAACTCTCCGTCTTTCTGTGGGAGACAAGCGTCTGGGGAAAGAAAAGGAAATAAGAAGAAAAACAGCCAACAGCTCTCATTGTTAGAAGAAGGCAGACGAATGTGTTTTAATAAAGAAATGGTTTCCCATTATCATTCCCTCTACCTGTAAGCGTCTCACAGGAATATCTGTCTGGATCAGTTTTATTTTTTTTTTTCTTGTGTACACGAGGACCCTATAACTTGCAGAGCTGATGCTGTGACACATTTTCTGACTGACCCGACCTGCCGTTTATGCCCCTTTTAGCACCGATATCCCTTTGAAAGAAGGCCTTAGGGATGCCATTCACAAAATTATCTTTTTATTTGGTTCTTCGAAAATCATTTACAAGTGTTGATGATCAGACATTAACAGGAATATAATATGATGATGATTTTTTACAGTTTTTTCTTTATATCAAGACATTTTTCAACTTTACAGGTTTATTTTATTTAGTGTCACCTTTTTGTTATTGACTGTGTTTTGGACGATTACTATTAAGGTAGTTTTATTGTTTAAAAGCATATATTTTTATCTTTCATGTACTATAAAATGTCCTTGTTGAAGAAAAACACCCTCAATTTGCCAACAAAAAGAACTTATAAAGCAGAAAATACAAAGAACATCTTTAAAACTGTATGGCATCCAATCAAATCAAATCAAATCGATTTGATTTGATTCAATTCAATTCAATTCAATTCAATTCAATTCAATTCAATTCAATTCAATTCAAATCAAATCAAAACTGATGCAATCAATTCAATTCCATTCAAATCAAATCAAATCAAATCAGATCAAATCAAAACTGATGCAATCAAATCAATTCAATTCAATCCAAATCAAATCAAATCAAAACTATTGCAATCAAATCAAATCAAATTATTGTACATCAATTCAATTAAGTCAAATCAGATACGATTACACCAGTTTAGATCAGATAAGATTAGATCAAACAATTTAAATCGTTGTAATTAAATTGATTTAAAATCAAATCAAACAATATAAAATAAATGTAATTTAATCCAGTTCAATTAAATAAAATCTAAATCAAATCAAATCAAATCAATTAATTTTAAATCAAATCAAATCATATCTAATCAATATAATCTCTAATGGAAATTCTATTAAATTTAAATCAAACCAATTCAATATAAAAAATATATAATCAATGTAAAAACATTCAATCCAATTTAAATCAAATTAAATCAAATCAAATCAAATCAATGCAATTCCAATAGTTTCAATTAATTTTAAATAAAATCAAATCATGTCATATTGAATGAATGCAATCCAATACAAATTCAATTATATTTAAATCAAATCAAATCAAATCAAATCAAACAAAAATCTTTTTGGTAGGACTTTTTCTACATAATGTAATTCAAAATGCTTTTTAAAGTGCTTATAAATAAATTAAAGATTGCCTCTTTATTTGCCTAAAACTGTCAATAAAAGTCATTTTTCGTTTAATAATTAATAAGCCAAATAGAAAAATACTGTCAACAATTTAAGTAACGTCGACATGTTTAAACATAAATCATGACTGAACTTGTTAAAACATTTCTCTAAAAAGAAAAAGGCTTCATATCGTCAAACAGATAAAATCCCCATTTTTGGTACATTTTCAGATTAAAACTTGTCTCTAAAACACATATATGCACAATGATACACACTCATGCGGACACGCTGAGACAGAAACCCTCTTTCCCGTGGTAATGAAAGCTGCTGGCGTTCATCACTCCGTCTTAAGCAATGGTTATTGAGGCATTAAATATGTCTACACAGGACTCAGTGAAAGGCTGCCAGATCAGTGTTCTCCTCGGAGGGAGCTCTGTTTGCATACAGACAGGTTGGGGGATTGGGAACGTGCACCGAATGGATCCTGGGAGTCGTAACTGGGTGCCCACCACTTTGCTGTTAGTGCCATTATGGGATGTCACTGTGGGAGAACTGCAGCTCTTCAGTGGGATTACTGAGATTCTTGCTGAAATTGAGCGGAATAGGAAATAGGGCCAACAGATTCTCTCCTGAGTGATGTGTGCGCGGCGCCGCCGACACGCAGCCGTTCATCTTCAAACAGATGCAAATGCGCATTTACGCAAACATTTAACCACAAGTGGAAATCTGATGTTAAAAAAAAAAGAAACTATGCCGTCAACTTCTATCAAGCTTGAAATTTCTCTTCTTTTTGTTCTCCATCACTGCACTGAAATGCAAAGCAGCGCCGGCGCAGACCTCAGCCGTCCCTACTGTCCTTTCTGCATGTTTGCATAGTGTAAAGTGAAGTGGTTTGTTGTGTTTTCGGAGCCTTGCTTGCTAACCAAATGTCCTGCTTTGAACAAAAAGGATTTAAATGATATCAAAATGAGCAGAGTCGCTTCTGTAACAAAACCCGGCCGGAAATTCAGAGTAAATTCAAAGTTTGAAACAAAGTACGGCAACAGTCGGAAGACAATTTTAGCATTAACTTACAAAAAGTTCAATTCTGTTTCCAAAAGAACATTTTAAGATGATGTATTCTGGGGTCGATGTGTTCAAGCCACCCCCCCCCTTCCTCCACTGTGTCATAAAATAAAGATGCCAGGTCTGACCCCGGTGTGAGTGAACATTAACACTCATGCTGCTGCCCCCCCACCCCACCAGTCAGGGGTCAGAAGGCTACATGGGAGGGGGGAAATTATTCTTACACACTGACAATCTATAATGGCGCCTTAAATTTGTAGCTCAGGTCAGGCGTAGGTTTTATTTAAAGGACTGATGGTCAAAATAGGATTTAAAACAACGTATGCGACAAATGACTCACTAAAGTAATGGGGATTATTTTGATCTAACATTTCTTTACAGTGGATTCTTGTTGCCTCTTTTTGTACAATTGTATTCATTTTTTAATGTTCCAGAAAAAGGGTCTGGCAGCCAGATGGAAGCTAATATGAAATCAAATAAAATCAAACTAAATCGAATATCAAGTTGAATATTGAATCGGATATGGAATCTAATCGAATACTGAATCAAATCAATTCAATTCAAATCAAATCAAATCAAGTCCAAAATCTAAGCGAATATCGAATCAAATCAAATATCGAGTTGAACATTGATATGTATATTGTATCAAGTACCTAATTTAGGTAAATACCAAATCAAATAAAATCAAATGAAATACAACCAAATTAAATCAAATAAAGGGAAATCAAATCAAACCAAACCAAATCAAATCTAATCAAATATCGAGTTGAACATTGATTTGTATATTGTATCAAGTACCGAATCTCAGTGAATGCCAAATCAAATCAAATCAAATACAATCAAATCAAATCAAATAAAGGGAAATCAAATCAAATCAAAATAAATATCGAGTTGAACATTGATTTGTATATTGTATCAAGTACCTAATCTAGGTGAATACCAAATCAAATAAAATCAAATCAAATACAACCAAATTGAATCAAATAAAGGGAAATCAAATCAAAACAAATCAAACCAAATAAAGACAAATCAAATCAAATATCGAGTTGAACATTGATTTGAATCTTGAATTAAGTACCGAATCTAACTGAATGTCAAATCAAATCAAAACAAATAAAACCAAATTAAATCAAATAAAGGTAAATCAAACCAAACCAAATCAAATCAAATCAAGGTAAATCATATCAAACCAAATCATGGCAATGAAAATCAAATCAAATTAAAATGTAATTAAACAGAATTGATTCAAATCAAGGTAAGGCAGGGAAATCAAATCAAAGCAAAGCAAATCAAGACGAATATAAAATTGAATTAAATTACGAATGAAACAATGAATCAAAAATCAAATCCAAGACTGATTCAAATCTACTTGATTCAGTTCAGTTTGATTCAATTTAATCCAATTCATTTTAAATCAAATCAAGTTGAATATAAAATCAAATATTTAATTGAATACTGAATCAAATCAAATGGAATCAAATCAAGTTAAATATAGAATTCAATATCAATTTGAATAATAAATCAGATTCTGAATCAAATCAAAATCATTTAAAGTTTCAGCTGAAAGTGAATTTTGTTTATAATAGAAAAATGTTTTTTTTACACTTTTAAAAATTCAGACTTGATTTGTAAACTTATGTTTAAATGTTTTATTGTCTTTTTCCATACTTTCAGTATGAAGTAAAACAAAAAACAGTTTATGAAGAATTAAACTAAGCTTTAACCAAATTACATAGATTTAGTCTGAAATGAGAAACATGTTTGATTCTATTCAGTCCCAGAAATCTTCCATCCAATAATAGAACTCATCACTTTTTGCTCCATTGTTGAAATTCTCACTATAAATCAAGATTTTCTTCTTCCTTTTTTCCATGTATTGTTTGTAGTACATCCCAGGCTCAGAAATGAGAAGAGGCAGAGTAGAGCAGCATACCCTCTGTAACAGCGTCACCCCGGTGCATTATTCAGCCCGGCCCTCACCCTGACTGCAGGGAGCCGAAGATGTCAGACATGGCTAACAAGCTGTTGTAGAGAGAAGGCACGGACACCAGACCTGCCAAGGCCGGCCAGACTTTCTACTGAGTTACATATTCTGTGGTGACATGACAACAGACTGAAAGAGAGTAAAACCCCAGCAACCGACAATCATTTATTTCTCCATATTTCTACCATATCCACGATGTATTTATCAATAACCTCCATCTAAAAGACAAATAATCCAGACATGGAAAGAAGGCAGAATGAGAGGATTTATATGCAAAAGTGCGATTTATTCATCCGTTTAGTGGATCCACAATGAGCTCCTAAAACCTCCCCCTGCAACAATTAGGGGAGCGTAGATCACATTCCTGCCTTTGAGGAGGCCACATAACACTACAAGGCTTTGGAACATCTCATTCACATGGGTAACGGTCTGGAAGATGCTTTACAAGATGGATTTATATGTGGCCTGCGCTGCTTTCTAGTGATTGAATGTCTGCGTGCATGTGCTGAGCTGACTTGGCGTGGATGTGTCGAGGGACTCATAAGACAGGTTTGAATTAGGCATGAGATAGAAAGAGGGCGTGTGCGCGTTTGTCCTGGGCAACATGTGCAACTCGGAGCGCTTTATGGTGCAAGAGCATGTAGATTGTGGCCAAAGACAGATGTAGACTCATTCCTGAAAGTCGAAGATGGAAAAAATAGGGCTGTGAACATTAACGCTTTAACACACGCGATTAATCAAAAAGAATTAACACGTTAATATGTATTAACAGTTCTTCGCTTTAACTCCGAAACATTTTTCAGGTTATATCCCACTTATACTATGGTCACTTACCAAAGAAATAAATATTTCTGCTTTTTTAGTGGGTCAGAAATCGATTAAAAAATTCCTCTATTAAAAAAAATTAACAAATTAATCGCAAACCTAGAAAAAATTAACTGCAATTAATTGCTATAACTCTTTATTAGCCTCAGAATTTGCTGATTGTCTGTGAATGATCACAGCATGAAATCACATGCAAAACTTGACATTTAGAACATTTATTTTTAATTACTGCTGTCTATCGATTACAAAAAAATCTGATAAATCGCACTTTTGTATTGGGATTAATTGCGATTAATCGCTATAATTTTTTTAAGTCTCAATATTTGCCAATAGCTTATTTTTCTGTGAATAATCACAACATGCAATCACACACGAAACTCTACATTTAGAGCATTTATTTTTAATTATTGCTGTCAGTCGATTCCAAAAAAATCAGATGTTTCGCACTTTTGTGTTGGGATTAATCACGATTAGTTGCTATAATTTTTTTAAAGTCTCAATATTTGCCAATAATTTATTTTCTGCGAATAATTGCAACATACAATCACACAAGAAACTCTACATTTAGAACATTTATTTTCAATTGTTGCTGTCAGTTGATTCCGAAAAATCTGATTAATCGCACTTTTGTGTTGGGATTTATCATGATTAATCGCAATGTTTTACCAGGTAAAATTTATTTGTGTGATATGGCATCGGACCATTCTTGCTATTTCTGTGGTTTACATCTCTTTTTCACAAAAAGCGACTATTTGATCCATGGTCCGGTGTCATATTCTACAAACAAATTTTAACTGGTAAACATTGCGATTAATCATGATTAATCCCAATACAAAAGTGCGATTAATCCATTTTTTTGTAATTGATTGACAGCAGTAATTAAACAAATGTTATAAATGTAGAGTTTGGTGTAAGATTTCACATTGTGATTAGTCACTTAATTGGTCGGCAAATACTGAGACTAAAAAACAAAAATTATAGCAACTAATCGCAGTTAATTTTTATCCAGATTTGCGATTAATTAGTTAATTTTTTAAATCAATTCCAGGCCCTAATAAAAAGGGATTGAATATTATTTACTTTGTAGTTGCCCATGATAGAAGCACGATAATACCCAAAGAAATGTTTTAATGCACGCAATGGAACCGCCGAGTTTAAGCGAAGGAACGTTTCTTCGATTAATTTGCATTAATACATATTAACGCATTAATTCTTTTTGATTAATCGCTTAAGTTAATGCATTAATGTTCATAGCCCTAGATTTTAGTACTTTATTCTTGCTATTTCTGTGGTTTAGATCACTTTTTCACAAAAATCCGTGGTCCAGTGCCATATTGTACAAACACATTTTACCTCGTAAAACATTGCGATTAATCATGATTAATCGCAACACAAAAGTGCAATTAATCCAATTTTTTTTTTGTAATTAATTGACAGCAGTACTTAAAAGTAAATGTTCCAAATGTAGAGTTTCGCAGATAATAGGTGGTCGGCAACTACAGAGATTATTGCAATTAATTTTTTCCAGTTTGCGATTCATTTGTTAATTTTTTGAAATCGATTCCAAGCCCTACTAAAAAGTGATTATATATTTTCTATTTTGTAGGTGCCCATGATATAAGCGCGATAATACCCAAAGAAATGTTTTAATGCACGCAATGGAACCGACGAGTTAAAGCGAAGGAAAGTTTCCTTGATTAATTTGCGTTAATGCATATTAACGCATTAATTCTTTTTGATTAATCGCGTAAGTTAATGCATTAATGTTCACAGACCTAGTTTTTAGTACTTTATTCTTGTTATTTTTGTGGTTTAGATCACTTTTTCACAAAAAGCCGTGGTCCAGTGCCATATTGTACAAACACATTTTACCTGGTAAAATATTGCGATTAATCGTGATTTATGTCATCACAAAAGTGCGATGAATCCAATTTTTTTTGTAATTGATTGACAGTAGTACTTAAAAGAAAATGTTCTAAATGTAGAGTTTTGCAGATTAGCAAACACTAACATTAAAAAAAAAAAAAATATATATATATATATATATATATATATACATATAGCGATTAACTGCGATTAATTTTTTCCAGGTTTGCGATTAATTTGTTAATTTTTTAAAATTGATTCCCGACCCTAAAACAAAACAAAATTTGGTGCGATGAGTTATTTTTAAGACGGATCCAAAACCTTCTCGGAAAATATAAATCTGTAATAATAGAGTGACAAGGATGTTTAATCTTTAGTGCTTTTGTTTTTTTTAGATTCCTCTGGTGGCCGATAACATCCAGGTGCAAAAAGTGAAAACGCTCAATCATTTTCATCTGTGCAGTTTACAGCTTTACAAAAGAGGTTAGCTAAAGCTTTAAACACCGCAGAGACTATAAAACCTGAGCTGGAGAGTTTTGGGAGACATACAAGCAGTTTCGTTTAATCTAATATTGATTTACAAACCACAACTTAAAACAGCCCCCGGTCACGGTTCACTGCCTCCAGCCTCCGACAAACGGAGACGGGTGCTGAAACCGTGGAGCCTCCTGCTCAGGTTTTAGGTGTCTATGTCTAGACATTTACATCCCCACGACTAAAAACAAGAGATCACACGGCCGCGTAAAGAAGAGCAGTAAAGTAACGGCCTGTTATTGATTGTTTTAGGACGCGGTTGATGTGGACGCATCATTTCAGCTGTAATAGTAGCGACACGCCATCACTTGAAAGATCTTATAGACCCTAATGAATTTATCCTCCAGCATTTTTACAAGTTCATATTGATTAACATAATTAAATGACAATTAGTTGAAATTAGTGTCTCTGTTTTGACCTCACAACAGACTGTTGTGACAACTGCCGCTGCAGCAGAGAGGAATCATCATGATTAACTCGTTTCAATCAGATAATGTTGTATAGGTAGCACGCTGTGAGGCATTACTGATGTTTTTCCCCTTTAGTTATAATATTGTTTACAGACAACAATACATTTATTTGCTAAAACACAGAACTTGAAAGATGTGTGTAAATACAGTATTTGGAAAAACCAAAGTGAATTAAATCGACAATTTTTTCCGTTTATCGCTTTTTATTAAAATACGTTCAAAACATGTTAATAACATGTTTACACTTTTCGGTTTTCAGCCGGCAAAGCCAAGTGGCCCCATGTGGTTTAAAAGTGGGTAGAAAATGTGGGCCCCAATTGGGTTAAGAGAATCTGGCTACAGAGAAAAAAAAATGGCGCCCGAAAATCCAGAAGTCAATACCCGGGCGAGACAAAAATATCGTTTTAAGCTTTTGACCTTTTTCACGTTTTTTTCTCTCTTTTATCAACCCTTTTTGGCTCCAATCAGCTAATTCATGGATAAAAAAAACAACATTTTGCGGCTCCGATCAGCTGATTTACTGAGAAAAAAATAACGTTTTAGCGGCTATGATCAGCTGATTAATGGAGAAAAAAATCAACATTTTAGCTGCTAAGATCAGCTGATTAATGGAGAAAAAATCAACATTTTAGCGGCTCCGATTAGCTTATTAACGGAGTTAAAAAACAGTATTTTAGCGGCTAAGATCAGCTGATTTACTGAGAAAAAAAACAACATTTTAGCAGCTCCGATTAGCTGATTAACGGAGTAAAAAAACAGTATTTTAGCGGCTAAGATCAGCTGATTTACTGAGAAAAAAAAACAACATTTTAGCGGCTCCGATTAGCTGATTAACGGAGTAAAAAAACAGTATTTTAGCGGCTAAGATCAGCTGATTTACTGAGAAAAAAACAACATTTTAGCGGCTCCGATTAGCTGATTAACGGAGTTACAAAACAGTATTTTAGCGGCTAAGATCAGCTGATTAATGGAGAAAAAAACTAACATTTTAGCGGCTCCGGTCAGCTGATTCGCAGAGAAAAAAATAGTTGCAGTTTATTCACATTCAAAGGCATAAAAGCTGATAGTTCTGAAAATGTTTTAAAATGTCCATTTGAAAGGGTTTCCTAAATGATAGGAAATTTCCGCTTACGCAACCGTCTAAAATGACTATTTCCGCTTCTGGCTACAGATTGATTCTGACGCCATCCACTGAGTTCGTCCATAGTGACCGTGGTGGCCCCGCCTATGTTTGCCCACATTTGCTCCACTGCAAAGGGTTCTGCTGGTCTCTGGGAGGCTGGACTTACTACGCTGTCCAATGTGGGCTCATACAGGTGGGGGTACCATGGAATCTGCAGACAAACCCGTTTGGCGCCAACATTTTCTGCCCAAACCATATGGGGCCCATTTGACCAAATCTTTATTCGATTGTTTCGTCCTGCTGCTACTACTGGACCTTTTCCATCCAGTCGTTCTGCTCACCTGGCAGGTGTGGCCAATACGCCTTAATTGGCACCTGCTGGAAATTTGTTCTCAGTAGTCTTAGACTACTGGGTTTTGTTATTTTAGTTTGTGGTTGGACCTTGGTAGTCTTAGTTTGTGGGCTTTGTTTGTTTGTTTTCTTTGGGTGGTTTTGGTTAGGGGGAGCTGGTGACTCCAACAGTCGACATGGCCGGGTCAGCAGTCTCCCTGACTTATTTTATGTTTTGCCAAGGAGCCACTCCCCTTATCTCTGGTGTTTTTGTGTTAACCAGCTCACTAATTGTTTTTCAATTTCACTTTCCAGGACACAGTTTATTTGTTCCCTTGTGGTGTCCAGTTTTTGTTATGGCCCCATTTTTGGGTTTCCTTCTAGACTCGTACCAGGTCTGCCCATTGGAGCCATAAGATAAATCCCAGCCAACAAGGCCAAGTGGGCCCCATATGGTTCAAAAGTGGGCAGATTTTGTGGGCCCTGAATGGGCCTCCTTGGTGGCCCCACATGTGTTTAAGTAAGGACTCAGTAGACTGTCTTTATTGAGGTTTTTTATTATCACATGAAGGTTTTTGAATACTTTTACTGTATTTTGTTATTAACACATTGGGGAATCCATCGTCACATCAAACCACATGGAGCTCCAGGCTAGTTTAAACCAGTTAGAGCATGCTCCATAGACCTAATCAGTACTTTTCCACGTCCAAACACCTCCTTTGCTGACATGGACACTGACCACTCACAGCACAGGTTTGGTGAAGATGACCGTATGAGGTGTTACGACCTACAGGAGGATTCTCCTTTCTTGACATGGAGCCAAATAAAGTCAACATATATAAGTGAACTCTATTTTATAGGCTTTTGTCTTTTTAAGCCCCGAGACCCGAAGATTTCTGTGGAAGTTTAACCCAACTTTGATCAAAATGACTAAGTTCCAATTGGGTGTTTTGATCACTTTCTTCCTCATCGACGAACACGCAGAGGTTAGGAGGGGCTAACCTCACACTCGCTATGCTAGTTAGCAAGCGCCACTGGTGTAGAACCGGTGTTCTATAAATCCTTCCTACCCGTGATTTTGTCCTACCTTCACTTTGCTAAAATCGAAAATACACAATTTTTTTCAGTCTTAGTGGACCGCCCATAAATCTGTGCTCTTGTGGTAAAGCTGCCTTTGTGTCCGCCGCCCTTCTAAGGCTGTCCTGGTCCGCCCATAACTTTTTCCTACCCTGTCCGTACTTCTTTTCTACCTTGTTGTGTTTATGACCAAATACAAAAACTGTACATTCATTCGTTTGCAGTAGGTAGGATTATCTGATAAGGTAGGACTATCGGTTTGTGCTAGGAATAGGCAAAGCTAGCAGGGTCGCCGCCCAGCTTGCCAGTCCCTAAGAAGCGGCAACAATGTGGGCAAACACAGGTGGAGTCACCACGGAAACCACAGCAAACCCATTTGAGACCCACATTTTCTACCCACCTTTAAACCACATGGGGCCCGCTTGGCCGTGCTAGCTTAGGAAATGCTTAAAAAGTATGATTTTATGAGTTCAACTGACTTTATAAATATGCACAAAACATCATATGCTTGTAGAAAAAGTGCTGTCAAGTGTCTAAAATGCAGAAATAATGCTTCTTTGTATATGAAATACGTTATTATATGAAAGAATTTGTTTGTTTTCTTTAAAAGTACTGGCATATTCTTGTAAATCTTTCTTAAAACCTAGCTAAACATACAGAGCTAATTGAGTCTATTTCCAGCTTTTGCCTACAAACATCCCTGAAAACCATCTTTACGTTGGGTTTCATACTTCTCATCTGGGACACTGAACATATGGCATGCGCTACAGCGAGTATGGATCCAATTTACATTTTAATTCACCTTTAGGTAAACGCTTCCACATGAGAATTTGCTCTTGAAGGAAAGTAGGGCTCTTAATCATCGGCGAAGACTATTTGTTCAAAGGCTTGTACGGCACATGCACATGTAAATATGCTTTTCCTCCCTGAGTTTATAGCTAACGCAATAACAGCCATAGTTATTTCTATATCTGATGTCAATCTTTGGGGTATCCCCCTTTTCATGGTTCGTGTGGTTGGGTGGCATTTACATTTCATAAGCTCACCAACCTTTTGTTCACCGACTTGATGTGCCGGACGAGTCTTTTTTCCCAAGCAGGTCAGTGGCTGAAATGATTTCCCCTTCTGCAAATGAATATTTACACGGCTGTTAACAGGTGGCGAGTACTTTAATGGCGGTAATTGCTCCATGGCGCGTGTAGAAGGACAAGTGGTGGAAGACTTGTGTTGCTTGAAGCTATCTCACCTCTTTGATTGGACTTCCCATGGGATGATGTGGTAATGCGAGTCGTGTGTGTGTGAGTACTTCACAAACTAGGAATAAATGTAGCCCTGTGATCTACCCTCCATGAAAACCAGATTTTTTTCTTGTTAAAAAAATCAATTTACAACATAAATGTAAAAAAAAAAGATGATACCATCTGTGCATGTCGTCAGCATACGACGTTTTTGGATTTCTTCTACCACTCGCGCTCTGGGAGAAAAATTGTGCGTCTGACAGCCATGCAAAAGCCGTGGAATGTTTGAAAGCAGATGGACGTGACAAGCTCCTCCCTTTCACTCCCAAAGAGGGTAACATCACCACATATGGCTGCGGTGATTGATCTGACATTGTAGAGTGATAGCTTTGTAGATGGAGGGAGCGGGGAGGGGAAGAGACGGCAGGAGAAAGAAAGAAAGGATGAGATTCATATGGTCGAACGGATGGACACGAGTGGTCAGAAAGTGCATCAGTTTAGCTTTAACAATTAAAAAAAAAAAAATATAGAGTTCAGCAAAATAAATGATTGTGCAAAAGTAAAATAGGTGGTAGAGACAGAACAGAAGCCGGGAGCTTGTCTTACCCTGCTGTGTTTCTGGCAGATTGCTATGGAGCCTGTCATTGCAACCAGCAGGGCATTGAGCCACTACATGGCGTTCAGCAGGGGAGCTGAATAAATCACTGGAACACACACAGTCCAGCTCACAGCTGACAAACCCAACACTGCCCTCCATCACATCTATGTTTTCTGCCGCAGCAAAACAAGCAGCTCTTAAAGATCCACTGGAGAAATCGCCGCGGCAGATTAGATCAGATGTTCGGGTTCCTCACGTGAATCTGAGAATTTGTTTGGTTCAAAATGAAACATCTCGTGAAAATGTAAACTCCAGGGCAGGAGGAATATTTATGTCCTTGTCGAGGAGCATTTTACAGGAACATTAAAATCATCAACCTGTGAAACAGTTTTGTTCCAGCTCATAAAAAACAAAGTATCCCACGGATCCAGTGTCACATACAGAACACACTAAACAATAATGCAGCTGACAGCTACAGCGCCCCCTTCCTAACTCAAGACATTTGAACAGAAATTAATTCTGTTGACTTTTACAGGTTCAAAAACAAGCCTTTGAATAAGAAGATTTGATAAATCTGCATTTAATTGAATTGAAAACATTGATTTGCTATTTATTAGTCAAATTTCTAATTACCGTATTTTTCGGACTATAAGTCGCACCGGAGTATAAGTCGCAGGGGCCAAGAAATGCATAATGAAGAAGAAAAAACCATACATAAGTCGCACTGGAGTATAAGTCGCATTTTTTCAAGTAATTTATTTTACAAACTGGTTGAAAAAAATGATATTACATCATCCTGGAAGGTAAGTTATAACATTCATAAGTGAATAGAAAACAGGCTGAATATGTGTCAACACATATTCACATATTAGCATCATGAAAAAAACAAAAAGGTGTAGCATTTATATAACATAACAGTTTTATTTAACTATAGCCTCAAGAACTCATCAACTTTGTATCTTTACTGTAATTAATTGCACGCAATCTCACTCCATATCACTAAATCCCTTAAATTCTTCGTCCTCTGTGTCATGTCTGAATAACTAAAGTAAATAACGTAATTGCATAGATCACCATAAGAGGGCACTCTAGACTTACGGTCCACATCTCATCTCATTAAAAATTCGTATTTAAGTCGCACTGGAGTATAAGTCGCAGGGACATTCAATCTATGAAAAAAAACGCGACTTATAGTCCGGAAAATACGGTAGTTTAAAAAATTCAATATTGTTTTGAAGGTACAAAAATAAAATATGCAATTCATTAAGTTCAGTTACTGTCCAATGATCTATCTTAGTGTACTGTTTCAGTGTTATGTGTAATTTCTAGTGGTGAAGGTAAAAAAAAAAAAGATTTTTAGATGAACCAATGATGATCCATAAAAGATTCTTAATCGTTTAATGAACTTGAAATAATCAGTAATCAAAAAATGTGTAAAACATTAAAATATGCAAAATATCAAAACAAGCTAAAGTCTACAAGAGATCACTTAATGTCCTATGATCTATCTTAGTGTACTTTTCAGTCTCGTGTGTAATTTCTAATAGTGGGAGAAAAAAAATTCGTTTTTTTTTTTTTTTGCATCGATATTAATCCAGAAATTCTTCTTAATTGTTTTAAGAATAATCAGTAATCGAAAAATGTACAAAAGATTAAACAAGCGAAAGTCTACACTCAATATAAGCAGATTTAAAGCATATGAGTTAATGTCCAAAAATCTTTCTTAGGTTACCTTTTCGGTGTCGTGTGAAATTTCTAGTGGATGACGTAAAAAAAATATTTTTAGATACATTGATTATGATAGGTTACAATTCTGAATCGTTTTATGAACTTTAAATAATCAATAATCTGAAAATTTATAAAATATTAAAATATGCAAAACATTAAATAAGCAAAAGTCTACACTCAGTATAAGCAGATCAAAAACATACCAGTTAATGTCCAATGATCTACCTTAGTGTACTGTTTTAGTGTCATGTGTAATTTCTAGTGGTGAAGGAAAAAAAAAACGTTTTTTAGATGAAACAATTATGATCCATAAAAGATTCTTAATCGTTTAATGAACTTGAAATAATCAGTAATCAAAAAATGTGTAAAACATTATAATATTCAAAATATCAAAACAAGCTAAAGTCTACACTCATTATAAGGAGGTTAAGAAGAGATCACTTAATGTCCAATGATCTACCTTAGTGTTCTTTTTTAGTGTCATGTGTAATTTCTAGTGGTTGGGATAACAATATATTTAGATAAATTGATTATGATCCATAAATGAGTCTAAATAGTTTTATGACTTTTTAATAATTGATAATTGAATATTTTGTAAAACATTAAAATATTGAAAACATCAAAACAAGCTAAAGTCTACACTCAATATAAACAGATTAAAACATTTCAGTTTCTGTCCAATGATCTATCTTAGTGTACTTTTCAGCGTCCTGTGTAATTTCTACTGGTGAAGATAAAATAAAATAGATTTTCAGATACATTGATTATGATCCGTAAACGATTCTGAATCCTTTCATGAAATAATCAGTTATTTAAAGTAAAAGTAAGAGGTGTGTTAGTTATGTCACAGCTAAATTAATTATGTAGGGAACACAACAAATAAGTGAAATCTTAATGTGCATCTAGCTAGATAAACACTATTTATTGTGCGAGTTAAAAAGTATTTCATTAAAGCTGATAAAACGTGGTATTATCTTATTTAAGATTGTTGAGTTTGGATTTTTTTTCCCTTTTAATGCTGTGAAAGATTTTTGATTATCAAACAAAATATTTTTCAAGTTTTTGTTCTCAATAAAAGCTAAACAAGTAAACTGTAACTGATCTTGTCGTTGGTGGAGAAACATAAAGTATATTGTTTTTTATGATATAGTGACTTGTAGTAAATAGAAACATTTCTAAAAAGATATATAGATCTGAAATGCATGGATAATTGATTTATAATGTAAATGTATGCTGCAAATTTCAGTATGAAAAAGTTGAAAAATATAAAATTTTTGCAGATAAAATCATTATAAATCAGCACAAATATTAATACGTCTCTGATTCCATATGGGCCTATTTAAAAAAAAACAATGTCTTAATTTTTCTGCTTTGTCCATGAGTTTCCATCATCTCATCCACAACCTCAGAAGACACTAGAATGACAGCGTCCTGTTTCCCTCCCTAATGAAAAAGCATGAATGCACTACAACTAGGTCAGAAAATAATAGCCTTTACTCCAGGGAGCGGTGGTTTGGATACAGAAACGTCTATTATGAGGAGGAAGACAAGCATGTATTTACATGACACGCCCACACAGGCCTCCATCATCAATCTTACATCTCGCAGGATGAAACTCAGCCAAGAACCGGGTGTGGGATAGAAGTCATAGTAAACAGCATGAACGCTTGCCAGCAGCCTATTTAAAGTCTTTGTTTATCCACAGAACTGTGAATCCTTTCCTGTAGTGTCACACTAAACACGGACAATATTCACGTGTTGCTGCCATGGGAAATATGTTTGCCATCTCACTAAATACCCATATGGCTGGATTTTCTATTTCATTTGGGTATCTGCAGGATAAACTCGACTCAGGAAGGTTTAAGTGGAATGATGAATATCATGTTGATTACAATCTTTGTGTTGCTGTTTTACAGGAATTATAGTTTCAAATTTGACCAAATTTCCAATGTAAAATCTGTGTAATGTTCTATTGACTTTAGGAGTGTAAAAAACGAGTTCTATTAGGAGATTAAACCTCTCCTTCTTGAGGCAAAACTGACTGTCTGAGAGGTGTTAAATTTAACAGTTAATCTCATGATTTTAAAGGAGTCTTGGGGAGCTGATACATTTTTTACCATCGTCCTGATGCTGAAAAAGGTCTAAGTAGCCTAGTCTGTGTTGGACTTGGAAAAAAAACTCAAGAATGTTTACATTTGCTGACCAGCATGGCACAATTGAAAAGTGTTTAGTTCCAAATCAATCCCAGAGGGTGTATGGGACGGCATCATCGAGTCATGGCTGAGTCACACGATCCTGGACGACAGAATCCCGACCAGCAGTATCCTTTTTTTTTTTAAATTTTTTTTGGACAAGACCACAAACTCTGGATTCTCAAAGAAAGGCGATGACGCAGAGACATTTTTATCTGAATTACTCACCAAATTTGGAGGTTCTCGCCACAAATCAGATTTTTCCATCTTTGTTAGGACAAGAGTCTTCTGTCATCATCTGTGGCACATGTGTCAAGGCCCGGGGGCCGAATCCGGCCCTCTGGTTAATTATATCTGGCCCTCCAGATCATTTTATTTTATTTTCATTGTCCCAATTATTCATATTTTTGTTAAGCTATTTTGAAGTTTAGCTAATATTTCAGCTGTTTTTGCTAATTTAAGCTTTTTTCAGGTTTTTTTTTACACTATTTTGAAGTTTAGCTATTTTGTTTAGCTACATGCTAGCTGTTTTGGCTAATTTAGGCTTATGTTTTTTTGAGCTATTTTGAGGTTTAGCTAATATTTCAGCTGTTTTCGCTAATTAAAGCTTTTTTCGTTTTTTTACACTATTTTGAAGTTCAGCAATATTTTTTCAGCTACACGCTAGTTGTTTTGGCTAATTTAGGCTTATGTTTGTTTTTTTAGGCTATTTTGAAGTTTGGCTGGGCTGCACGGTGGCGCAGTGGTTAGCGCTCTTGCCTCACAGCGAGAAGGCCCCGGTTCGAATCCCGGCTGGGACCTTTCTGTGTGGAGTTTGCATGTTCTCCCCGTGCATGCGTGGGTTTTCACCGGGGACTCCGGCTTCCTCCCACCGTCCAAAAACATGCTTCATAGGCTCATTGGTGACTCTAAATTGCCCCTAGGTGTGAATGTGAGAGTGGATGTGTGTGTGATTGAGGCCCTGTGACAGACTGGCGACCTGTCCAGGGTGTACCCCGCCTTCGCCCATCAGCAGCCGGGATAGGCTCCGGCACCCCGCGACCCCGACAGGGGAGAAGCGGTCAAGAAGATGGATGGATGGATGAAGTTTGGCTAGTATTTCAGCTGTTTTCACTAATTTAAGCTTTTTTCAGTTTTTTTTACACTATTTTGAAGTTTAGCTATTTTGTTTAGCTACATGCTAGCTGTTTTGGCTAATTTAGGCTTTTCTTTTTTTTAGCTATTTTGAGGTTTAGCTAATATTTCAGCTGTTTTCGCTAATTTAAGCTTTCTTCGTTTTTTTAACACTATTTTGAAGTTCAGCAATTTATTTTCAGCTACACGCTAGTTGTTTTGGGTAATTTAGGCTTATGTTTGTTTTTTTAGGCTATTTTGAAGTTTAGCTATTTTGTTCAGCTACATGCTAGCTGTTTTGGGTAATTTAGGCTTATATTTGTTTTTAGGGCATTTTGAAGTTTAGCTAATAATTCAGCTGTTTTTGCTAATTTAAGGTTTTTTTGTTTTTTTTTTACACTATTTTGAAGTTCATCTATTTTTTTCAGTTACATTCTCGCTGTTATGGCAAAATTTTTTATTACTATTTTTTGTTTTGTTTTTTAGGCTAATTTAGCATTTAGCTAATATTTTAGCTGGATATCAGCTTCATCGTTTTCAGCTAATAGTTTCAGTGATTCAGCTATCAATTTCAGCATCTTCAACTATCAGCACTAGCATCATCAGAGGCCAAATTCAGCTTATAGCATTCACACTAGCATTACTGGTGCTCTCTCCAGCAGATGGCGCCCTAGGCGTCCGCCTAACTCGCCTTTAACCAGGGCCGGCCCTGCCTTCGAGGAAGAAAACGCTATACAAGAATACGGCATTAGCCATTTACCCATGTAGCATTCTTACTTGATATATCAATATTTTACTCTATGCTGGACATGTTACTCATGATTGTCAATGTCTGTGTACAGAAGGCAGATAGGGTAACATGTCAGTGTACATGGCTCCATTAAGTTGTGTACCACAAATTAATTTGAGATGCAACATAATTTGAGATATAATGTAATAAGAGATAGGGAAGTACAAAATCCGATCATTCTAAAAATTGTTGTAAATATATATAGATAAAGGTTGTGGTATCAGAAATTTTATTCTAGAAAAAAATGGTACTTTGTACTAACATGGGTCCAGTTATTTTTGTTTTTAAACCTGGTTCAAACAGGAAGTTTGCCCTTTTATTTACCAATAATTCTCTTAAACGAAACTTCCTATTTTGCTTGTTTTGTTCACTAAAAGTCACAAATATTTGTTTCTTGATTTTCAGTCTTCACCAGACTTCCAGAACACTTTTACTTACATACAGACTCTCGGCACTCCTAATTGCTTTTGCATCTTCTCTGAGTAACCGGAGAAGAAATATTTTTAATGTGAACTCGTGTGAACTCCAGACCGCGGTTCTTTGAAGAAAGAGGTCTGGAAATCTCTTTATTTCACTCCAACACAGAAGTACGAGGTGTTTATCTACATCAAAACTTAGACTTTACCCACTACATGGAAAAAGTTCCAGGAATGTGTTACATTAACCTAAATACTCATTTTGTTTCCTCATTGTCTTTCCATTAGGTTTTCTTTTCTAACTTTAAGTAAACACTTTAATATTCCCTTATGAATGCATAACGTCTCGTTCACGTCCCGTTTTGCAAATGAAAAAATCAAAAGTTGTATATTTACAGAGAGAAATTAAGTTTCCTCTCCGCCGTCTTGTTTTTTATATATATTTTCCTGTTTAACAAGGATAATGACATGCTCTGCTGTTTCATTAAGCTTTGTCAGACATCGCTTTGAATCAAGTCCTAAGACGGTCTTATCACACAACAGCTCTGTCGTCTCTCCGTAAGGTGGATGTAAACATCCTTTGTTTATAAATATCACACTTATATTGATTCATTTTATATCAAATAAAGTTTAATATTTGATTTTTTTGTCAAGACCCAACTTTAATACTTTTATAAAGTAACTTTAATTAAAACTAAGCAGCTGAACAGACGTTTGAATCTTTGCTTTATAGATTTTAAGCAAATTACATTAATTTATTTATGCCTTTACCAAAAGAAATGTGTGTAAAAATTCTTAAATAACAATATTTGAGTCGTGCTTTGTGTTCCTGCAAAATGTCTTTAGCCAAGTTTATCTATCCGGACTAATTTGAGGTCTTTTGGTTTCTTTGGTATTTTCATTTTACCGATTGTTATGCTCCTCTGATGCCCTAGACCAGGGGTCGGGGGAGGAAAAGGTGTACCGAACATGTACCGTCCATCCATCCATCTTCTTGACCGCTTCTTCCCTGTCGGGGTCGCGGGGTGCCGGAGCCTATCCCGGCTACTGATGGGCGAAGGCGGGGTTCACCCTGGACAGGTCGCCAGTCTGTCGCAGGGCCTCAATCACACACCCATTCACCCTCACATTCACACCTAGGGGCAATTTAGAGTCACCAATTAACCTATGAAGCATGTTTTTGGACGGTGGGAGGAAGCCGGAGTCCCCGGTGAAAACCCACGCATGCACGGGGAGAACATGCAAACTCCACACAGAAAGGTCCCAGCCGGGATTCGAACCGGGGCCTTCTCGCTGTGAGGCAAGAGCGCTAACCACTTGCGCCACCGTGCAGCCCGAACATGTACCGAACACTCTAAAATGATTTTTTAAAACCTTAAATCCGCAACTTTTTAACATATTTGTGAACTATATATGAAGCATTACCTGCGATAATGCTAGTGTGAATGCTGTAACTTGAATTTGGCCACTGAAGATGCTGAAATTGATAGCTAAAAACGCTGAAGCTAATAGTTAAAAAACGCTGAAGCTGATAGCTAAAAATGAAAAAAATGATAGCTAAAAATGCTGAAGCTAATAGTTAAGAAACACTGAAGGTGATAGCTAAAACACGCTAACGCTGATAGCTAAAAACACTGAAGCTAATAGTTAAAAAACACTGAAGCTTATAACTTAAAAAACACTAACGCTGATATCTAAAAATGCTGAAGCTAATAGTTAAAAAACAATAAAGCTGATAGCTAAAAACACTGAAGCTAATAGTTGAAAAACTCTGAAGCTGATAGCTAAAAACACTGAAGCTAATAGTTAAAAAACACTGAAGCTGATAACTTAAAAAACGCTAACGCTGATATCTAAAAATGCTGAAGCTAATTGTTAAAAAATGCTGAAGCTGATAGCTAAAAAACGCTAATGCTGATAGCTAAAAACGCTAAAGCTAATAGTTAAAAAACACTGAAGCTGATAACTACAAAACACTAACGCTAATATCTAAAAATGCTGAAGCTAATAGTTAAAAAACAATAAAGCTGATAGCTAAAAAACGCTAACGCTGATAGCTAAAAACACTGAAGCTAATAGTTGAAAAACTCTGAAGCTGATAGCTAAAAACGCTGAAGCTAATAGTTAAAAAACACTGAAGCTGATGACTAAAAAACGCTAATGCTGAAAGCTAAAAACGCTGAAGCTAATAGTTAAAAAACCCTGAAGCTGATAGCTAAAAAACGCTAATGCTCATAGCTAAAAACTCTAAAGCTAATAATTAAAAAACACTGAAACTGATAGCTAAAAATGCTGAAGCTGATAATTAAAAAATGCTAAATCTAATAGCTAAAAACACTGAAGCTTGTTGTTAAAAAACGCTGAAGCTGACAGCCAGCTAAAATAGTAGCTAAATGCCAAATTAGCCTAAAAGAAAAAAAAACAGGTTAGCCAAAACTGCTAGCATGTAGCTGAAAAAATAGCTAAACATCAAAATAGCTTAAAAAACTGAAAAAGTCTAAATGAGCCAAAACAGCTAGCATGCACTGGCAATATTAGCTAAACTCCAAAACAGCCTAAAAAATCGTAGTAAACCCCAAAATAGTCCAAAAAGCTAGTAGAATACCAATTTTTAAAACTTTAAAAATGTAATTTCTTAGCATAATTATGACTAATTAAAAGACTGGAACATTTTTCCAGAATAAATCCATTTAAACCTTAAATAACTTTCAATATTTTACTCTCCATAAAAAATATATTTAGTCAAAATTATTTAACTTAGAAATAAGATAACAATAATAAAAATAAAATAAAATGATCTGGAGGGCCGGATTCAACTTTAACACATGTGCCATAGACTCAACAATAGGGGGGTTAACATAAATTGGGGGCTTGTCCGGGATTGGGACATCTCACACAGCTGCAACACAGATGCTTCAATACTTCTTACCAAAACTCATATTACATAATCGAAACATGGTCGAAATGAACACAACTACATCCAGTGCTTCAAATCCTGCACCTCTTGCAAAATGTATCACATTAAAGAATCTATTTTGAGTTTATTTGTATCCTTAGTGGTTCCAACCTGAGTTTAAAAACAAGAAATCAAAAATGAAACCTCACATTCTGATGTAATGACCACTCAACGGTGAAAAGTGAAAAATCTTCAAAAAAAAACATTATGTGTGACAGGTGCTGAACTCCAAACATGCTGAAACACACAGAACCCAATCAACAATCCTCAAGCATCTGAAGGAGCTCCGGCAAATCAACAGTGCCATCTGTGTGCATCATTATGTAATTAAAAGTTAGACTCGGTGATTGATGTTGCTAAACTTTCCAATTATGCATCTCTAAGTGGCGTGTCATTGTGCGACATCCATTTTAGCGCATAGAAAGATGGAAGAGATATCTCTGTGGGGAAATCATAAAGGAGAACACAGCCACAGAATGAGCAATGAGCCAGTTTAGAAGTGATTATCAATCAGAATCCACAGCTGGGAACGCGTTTTTATGACGGCATTTTAAGACCAACTTTAGAGAGATCTGGTTTTGTTGGAGGTTTAATGTAAAGTCAACTGTAGCGATTTTAAGGCTTCACCTTGCTTGTAATGCGCAAAAATAAATAATAATAATCTACTTTATGATTTGAATATATTTATATTAATCTGATACAGTTCACACACTGTAAAATGTATTAGTGAAATTTTAGTTTGGCCACTAGGTGGCGATCGCTCTATAGCATTACACCTTATTCCAGAAGAAGAAGAAACTATGAACAAAAACGACGTTTTAGATCACAAATGGTTACTTTAACAATATTTACATAAAAAAGTTTGGAAAATTCATATAAGGGTCTTAATTTAGTCGGCAATATATGTTTAAGTCGACTGAGCGTTAGCATTAGCATCAAGCTAGCGGACTTTAGCTTTATGTGCTAAATCGATTTATCTTTTTATAAATTGATTTTTATCTATTAAGCTTAAATTGATTCAAATGGATTAATTGATTTTATTACCCCAGCCCTAAGTGTAAGAAAATATCAATTCGGTGAAATATCGCGATACTTCCTTTGGCGATACTTGTATCGATTTAAAATACTGCCAAGTTGATATTTAATTTAACTCTTCATGGTTGTTGTTAATGGTTGTTATATAGCAAAATAAGACGTATACAAGTCAATTTTAACTTAACCAAACATCTGTGCCACGTCGGTGCTGGTAATAACACGGATTTTGGAGTTATGTGCATAATGGTCGGAAAAGGCACAGAAGAAAAGCACCGTGGATTTGCTTGGTTAAAATCCACTTATATATGAGATACAATACCTTCATGTTCATATTTAAGTGTATTAATATTTATAATCTTTCAAAAAAAGTGAAAATTGTCTCACTTACTGTCTTAGGATTTATTATGATACATATGATATGTGAATCGTGATACATATTGTTTTGCCACACTCTTGCCGATACACAATCGTACTAATAACTTACTGAAAAAAAGTTTTGCTTCCCCAAATATTATGTTAACATTATTGACAAGAAATCATAGTAGTAATTAGGACTGGGTTGATAAAATCGATGAATCGATTTGAATCGATAACTGATTCATAAAAATATAAATCGATTTAGCACATAAAGCTAAAATCCGTTAGCTTGATGCTAACATTTAATGGAATTTCCCATAGGACGGCTAATGCTAACGCACATTGCTGACTAAATAAACATCTTTATAAACTCAAAGACATAAATTTTCCAAATTATTTTAAGGAAATATGTATTATAGTTGTCTAAAACAGTTTTTTACTCTTTCTTCTTCTTTTGGAATTTTAGGTGTAATGCTTTAGTGTGATCGCCACCTAGTGGCCAAACTGAAACGTCCTCCAGGAGAAGCTGAACAATGTTTGCAATGTTCTGAACATTTTTGTTAGAATTTTTCTTTTAGAGAATCAATCTAACACTGTATGATATTAGCAATCTCAATATTTAATTAATACATTTTACAATATGTGAACTGGATCAGATTAATATAAAAATATTCAAATCATAAATTGAAGAATCGATAAAAATCGAGTCGTTTCTGGAAATTATAATCGATACTGAGGCCCTAGTAGAAATACATGGGCTGGCTTTGTAGCTGGAGCCTATCCCACATGTGTGCATGCTCCGCCCCCTTTATGACGTGGGATAGGCTCCAGCAACAGTATTACTACTATCATCAATACAAACTCCTTAATTAAACTTTTTTTTTTAAACTTTCTTAACAAAGAAGTTACCTATTGATTTTATTGACAGTAAGCTAAACTTCAAACGTATGATTTCACGTTTCATTTGCAGCTTGTTAAGCTAAAAGAAAGCAGAAATCCTCCAACAAGTATATAAGATTTATAATACTTCCAGCTCAGCGCCGACCTTCCTGCTCTGATGGAGCGATGCCAGAGAAGAAAGGTGTTCGCTACATGCCCAGCTGTGCAAATTGTTAATTTTCAATCAGTAAACAGTAAACTGAGTTGTCGGCTGAAGCAAATATGATAATTGTTTGTGGATTACAGAGATCTGGCAGCCAACTCGACGGAGGCTGTGAGTAAACGGAAAAAAGCTCAGCTCAAACAAATGCAGTTACTCAGCCAGACAAGCCAGATCCTCAGGAGAATTTATGCAGACTGAGAGCACAGGAGGGTCTTTTCAACAATTCCAACAAAATTAAACATCTACAAATAACTTGTGCTCTTTAATTTAAGCTATGTATATATATAACAAGCTATAAATACTGGCAGAAGTCTGTCATTACCATTGTGGCTGGATTTTCTATGAGTTAAGACAAATATTGGAAATTTTTATTCAGTGAGATGGTTTTTTCAGTGAAAATATGCGTTATTTTTACACATATCCACTGAAAATAAACCCGTCAAATCCTGTAGATAAAGTAACAGATGATAACTTGTCAGAACTTGAAGGGAGACGAAAGTTTCTCTCTTTTTTTTTCTGTGGAAGTCTTTGTGACACGCTTTGGTCAAATCGCCACGGAGACACTTTAGAACCGTCT
This sequence comes from Oryzias melastigma, assembly GCF_002922805.2. Taxonomy (NCBI): domain Eukaryota; kingdom Metazoa; phylum Chordata; class Actinopteri; order Beloniformes; family Adrianichthyidae; genus Oryzias; species Oryzias melastigma. Next base: position 6,725,162 of record NC_050535.1, read on the forward strand.
TTACATCTCTTCTGGTATGTCCTCTGCAAATTATCTCCACAAAAACTAAAGATCTCATCAAGTCTTTTGAATTTTATTCCAATGATTTCCGTCTGACCACTGATAAAGACTGGACTTTTTACTTTTCTATTAAGTTACCGAATAATTAAATGAATGTAGGACAGGGGCTCTTTTATCCCTCCATGGTGGCTCTCTGGATGAAGAAAAATAAAACAGTAATTTTCACAAATTTGGAGATTATCTTTTATTTTAGCAACATGCTAACTTTTTTGGCTAATGTGTTATTTACTGGGGTTTAAGGCTAATTTAGAATTTAGCTTCTATTTTAGAAACAGGCTAACATTTCTGACTAATTTAGTTTACTGAGGAATTTTAGGCTATGTAGGGTTTAACTAGTAACTAAGCAATGAGCTAGTTTTTGTTTTTGTGGATAATTTGGCCTCTAATGAATTTTTTTATGCTAATTTAGATTTTTTTCCAAATACTTTAGCAATATGCTAACATTTTTGGCTAATTATTATCTACTGGAGTTTTTAGGCTAATTTAGAGTTCAGCTTTTATTCTAGCAACATGCTAACGTTTTTGGCAAATTTATTATTTACTGGGGTTTTAGGCTAATTCGGAATTTAGCTTCTATTTTAGAAACAGGCTAACATTTCTGACTAATTTAGTTTACTGATGAATTTTAGGCTATGTAGGAGTTCAGCTAGTAATTAAGCAATGAGCTAGTTTTTGTTTTTGTGGCTAATTTGGCCTCTGATGAATTTTTTTATGCTAATTTGGATTTTTTCCTAATATTTTAGCAACATGCTAACATTTCTGGCTAATTATTATCTACTGGAGTTTTTAGGATAATTTAGAATTTAGCTTCTATTTTGGAAACAGGCTAACTTTTTTGACTATTTAGTTTACTGAGAAATTTTAGGCTATGTCGGAGTTTAGCTAGTAATTAAACGGTGAGCTAGCTTTTGTTTTTGTGGCTAATTTGGCCTCTAATGAAATTTTTTATGCTAACTTGGATTTTTTCCAAATACTTTAGCAATATGCTAACATTTTTGGCTAATTGTTATCTACTGGAGTTTTTAGGCTAATTTAGAGTTTAGCTTCTATTCTAGCAACATGCTAACGTTTTTGGCTAATTTATTATTTACTGGGGTTTTAGGCTAATTCGGAATTTAGCTTCTATTTTAGAAACAGGCTAACTTTTCTAATTTAGTTTACTGAGGAATTTTAGGCTATTTAGGAGTTCAGCTAGTAACTAAGCAACGAGCTAGTTTTTGTTTTTGTGGCTAATTTGGCCTCTAATGACATTTGTTATGCTAATTTGGATTTTTTCCAAATACTTTAGCAACATGCTAACTTTTTTGGCTAATTTATTATTTACTGAGGTTTTAGGCCAATTTAAAATTTAGCTTCTATTTTAGAAACAGGCTAACTTTTTTGACTATTTAGTTTACTGAGGAATTTTGGCTATTTAGGACTTAAGCTAGTAATTAAACATTGAGCTAGCTTTCTCACTAATTTAAACGTAAAAAGGGTAAAAACGTTAAAAAATATATTCTTTCTTCTTATATTTTTGCTTTTGTCTTTGCCAAAAATATGTATTAAAAAAAAAAGAAGGTCATAAATGCAAATCCAAATTTCTTTAAGGCTAAAGTAAATCTATGCGACTCCTTCTTGGTTTTGATCAGTAAAAACGAGCCCAAATGACTCTTTTACTGTAAAAGGTTGCCGACCCCTGATGTAGGAGAACTAGATGTCAAATTGAACACTTTTGTGTATTTTCTCCTGATTTTAGCTTTAAGTAAATGTACTCCTAAAAGAAGGATGAATGATAAGCAAATATAAGTTTATTTATTAATTATTTACAAATGGTTTTGATCTCATGTAAAAGTGTTCCAACTGGTCTTGTAATTACGATTATGCTGTTTTTAGGCTAAATCAAAAACTTGTGTCACTTTATAAGGACATAGTTTCTGCAGAGCGGCATTAGATAATTAGAAATTTGCCTCTGAATTGTGGACGGGACTGTTTGAGCGACCCCACCTCCACCTCCTTTCTGAAAGGCACTTTTTCATCTGATTCACAACATTGATTGATTGATTGATTGATTAGTTTATTTCAAGCATAGATTGTGAAAACACACATATTTTAAACTCATTATAGAAATAATGCATTGATTAGAAAATAGAAAGCAAACAAACAAAAACGAAACAAACTTATGTGACATTTAAATCATTAAATGTCATAATTATTAACTAAAGTTTGATTGATAATCCAACCTCTACTTAGTTACTTCATTTTACAGTTTTGCTAAGTTATATAATCCGGTTCTGATCAGATCAAATCCAAATTGTTTTTTTTGTTTTTTTTCAGTAGTAAAGTGAAGAACTCGCTGATTATTGATTAATCTCATAAAATATTTCAGTAATCAGAAACATAAATCAAACACAATAACATTTAATACTCAGGGATTATCATCAAAATACAATTTTTATAAAAATAAAAAAAATTCACTAAACTTGAAATTCAAGTTATAAATTAACAAATAGAGTGCTAATTGATTATTCTCTGAAATAATAAAGTATAAAGTATATTGATTGATTGCTAATTCACTAATGATTCATAAAATATGAAATAACCATTTATTATCATTTGAACACATAATAACATGAATCCAGAAACCATAACTACATGTTTCAGATCAAGTAAATATAAAGAAATACTCAGAGATGAAATGTAATTTTAAGACAATTTTTTTTTAGATTTGTCATTAGATAAAGCCACAAGAACATCCAAAAAACACAATTTTCACTAAAGAAAAATAACTCTTTATGAACCTAAATTATTCATTCATTTTTGCTATCGTGTGTATTAAATATTAAGGAAAAAGTTATTAATAATTACATTTTACTCACCAGCAATCTGATCCAGTTTGTGATCACATTCAGAAGATGTTTTTGTTTCTGCATTAGTGTGAATTTACCACTGATTTCTAAGAACTTTTAAAACATACTTTAACAAAAATGTTGTTTTTTGTGTATTTTTTGGAGGACATTTATTAAAAAAAAATTGTGAAAAACAACTTTGGTTTCAAAATGATCAAAATTCACTTAAAAGCAAAAACATACGTGATATATATAGTTGTCATATCTGAAAATAAATTGTATTTTTTGTAAGTTTTTTTCTTAATTCAAATCGTTGTGAATCAGAATAAAATAAAATAAAAAATAACGATGCATCCGGTTGTAGATCCTCGTCGGAGGTTAAACTTGTTCACCTGGATAACTTCTAAATTGCTCGCCATTTCTGTTGCACCAGTAACTTTAGGTTGTGTAAGCCAAAGAAAATGACTGTAAACAAGGGGGTAATGGGAAGTGGGGGTGGACTTACTCCCCCACAAGTCAAAGACTAATTTTCTGATGAACTCCTGCCGCTCTGCTGAAATTAAATCCTAGAAAATAAAACAGATTTTTGCAATTTTTGCTTAAAACGACATAATTAAATGACTAGTGGGAAAAATTTTAAGAATATTTACCGTGTGATAAATATCCGTCTATCCAATTTTCAAATTTACTGAACACATTTTAGGTTAATTAGGTTGCTGGAGCCTATCCTAGCAACAGTTCAGTTGGTTAGTCTTTGTCAGGACCATACAACCACACATAAAAACAAACAAATATCATAAACTAACTTATGAAGAAAGGTTAATTTTTAATTCTCAGATTTGAACCACAGTCTTTACAGTTGGAGGCAACCACTACACCACAGCACAGTGCTATAATTTTGAATTTTTCTAAATGATTTTGAAGAAAAATATGACTAAGATACCAATAATTAATGATAATAATAGAAGTTTTTCCTCTTTCTGTCCTCTTTTCATTTTTTCTTTTTTGTTTCCATCATGTTTGAGTTTAAAACTCAAGGTTTATTGTATGTTTTTCAACTTTTTAACTTCAATTTTACAATAATTACAGATTAATCATAAGTAAATCTCGATCAAGAGGAAATCCTCACCTGATTATATAATTTTTCTTTCATTGACCGTCTGATTTCAGGCATTAAACTCACTTTCTCTAATGATCAAACAGTTTGTTGTCATTTATTATTAATGCCTGACTAGTTCCTCAACAGGTTCCATGCAGGAAAACTCATTTCTGGAGTATGTAGTGAAAAGACTTCATTTGATGTTTTTCTTTCACTAGTGAAGTGATCTAATCTCTCACCACTGTGGCCACACACCCCACTAAACTTCACATCAAAGCTCGTCAGGGCCTCCGCCGGCGATCCCATGATTGCCTTTTCCACCGCACAAAAAAAGAAAACACATTCTAACAAAGAGTGTGTGAACTATGTAATCTGGAAGGAGATTTTAATGTCTGAAATGAGGTGAGTGGAGCTGCTGTTCGATGCAGCGGCCTTCGAGGATGGGTGGTCCGAGTCGGACGTATGTGTGAGCTTCCTTTGTGTCCGGGGAGAGGGGCCTTTGTTCTCCTAACCAGGGAGGAGGGACCGACAGATTAAGCCTTTACAAGTGCAATCGACCACCATGAGGGCACCCCACCAGGGAGAAGGTGTTTGTTGGTGTGTGCGCTTCTGAATGCGGGTAATGTGTACAGTCTGTGTGAAATTTATAAAAAGAAAAATGATGAATCGACACAGAGGGAGCTAAAAAAAAAAAATAAAAAAAAAATGAGGGCTGGCATGTGTATCCATTTGCATGTGAATTAGGAAAAGTTAGTGAGATTTTGATGCAGGTCAGCGGGTCAATGGTTCTCATCCATCTGTCCTTCTGATGGCATGCCTCCCAGGTCAGTCTGATTCCTCTGTGAGCGAGCTAATCTCACCCTAGTGCTCAGTGAGCCTCTACAGCATCCTCTGATCTGCTCCTTCAAACCCTTTTACTCGCAACACACACAACAAAAAAAAAAAAAGAGGCTGGAGCTGACGGGAGGAGGAAAGTCACACTCACTCACGCAGAACATCACTCACAGATGGACAGTTATTTAAAGTCAAATGGATATTTTCTGATTTAAAAATAGTTGTAGAGATTCTCCTGCTCCATGTTTGTTAAATTACACTTTAGGTAATTTCACTAATCTTAGTATCAAAACATTCACCTTGATCAGGACATTACTGCTTATTTTCGTTTTTGAAAAAACTGAGCAAAATGAATGAGGAAGTCTTCATATTTAGTCATTTTAAGTAGATTAAAATTATCCACTATCTTTTATAGTAATTTCCAAAAAAAAGGGGGTAGTTTACCTAATATTATAGCAACATGCTAACATTTTTTGGCTAATTTGTTATCTACTGAGGTTGTTTATGTTAATTTGGAGTAGCTAATATTTTAGCAGCATGCTATTTCTGGCTAATTGTTATCCAATTGAGATTTATGTAAACTAATTTAGGCTTTAGCTTCTATTTTAGCAACATTTTTGACTAATTTAGTTTACTGAGGAATTTTAGGCTATCTTAAAATTTAGCTAGTATTAAAGCAACATGCTAGCTTTTTGGGTAATTTGACATCTACTGAGGTTTTCTTTAGCTTATTTGGAGTTTCCCTAATAGTTTAGCAACATGCTAACATTTTTGGCTAATTTGTTATCTACTGAGGTTTTTATAGGCTAATTTAGAGTCTAGCTTCTATTTTAGCTACATGCTAACGTTTTTGACTAATTTAGTTTACTGAGAAATTTTAGGCTATGTTAAAGTTTAACTAGTAGTAAAGCAACGTGTTAGCTGTTTGGCTAATTTGTTATCTACTGAGGTCTTTATATTCTAATTTAATGTTAGCTTCTATTTTACCAAAATGCTAATGCTTTTGGCTAATTTGTATCTACTGAGGTTTTTGTTGGCTAATTTAGAGTTTAGCTTCTATTTTAACAACATGCTAACGTTTTTAGCTAATTTGTTATCTACTGAGGTCTTTATATTCTAATTTAATGTTAGCTTCTATTTTACCAAAATGCTAATGCTTTTGGCTAATTTGTATCTACTGAGGTTTTTGTTGGCTAATTTAGAGTTTAGCTTCTATTTTAGCAACAGGCTAACGTTTTTGGCTAATTTTCTTTACTGAGGAATTTCAGACTATTAGGGGAGTTTAGCTAGTATTTAAGCAACAAGCTAACTTTTTTGACTATCCACTGAGGTTTTTTGGACTCATTTGGTGTTTAGCTTATATTTAAGCAATATTTTTGCAAAATTGGCACGTTAGAGATTTTTAAGCAATTTTACTACAAATTTTTCAGAAATTTAGGTCAACTTCAGAGCTCTTTGTCAAAATTTAGCATATTAAACATTTTGTTTAGCATATTTAACATTTTGCAAATAGCTTTTGGATTTTCAGCAAATCCCTTCAGCAGTTAAAGTAAATTGCGCCACCATTTTCAGCAAAAAGCTCCAGCATCTTTAGCGACTACTTTCAGCAAAAAGCATTCACACTAGCATTATCCCATAATGCAACTTTTCTAGTTTGATCAGTTGCTGTTTTTTTCCTGGCTATCTGGAACATATGCAACCCGCTTCTTTAAAACAGTCTGCAGAAAACGACGAGCACAAGCACGCCATCTGTGATCAAAAACCTCCATAAATCCTCCTTTTACTTTTCCCCATATTTTTGGATCTCGTCTTTGGTCTCGCTCTGCCCCAGTGTTCCTCCGTCTGCTCCCTGAGCAAACAAACACGCGAGGGTCCACGGTGAGCCAGACGGCATGATGTGGGATTGTTTGCTCTGATTGCTCCCGTGCGGCTGAAAGTTTTCTTAAGAGGCACACAGAGGTCTGGAGATGAACGGAGAGACCTTAGACCAAATATTTACCCTCCCGCTTGCAGCGCCTGGGCCTTTTCTTTTTTTTTCTTCACATGACAAACAAAAGGATGGACCCATCTTTGGTTCTGACGGACAAAGAGTTAAGGACTATTTTGTGGTCTGTTATAACTGGTAAATTAAAAAACTACAAATCAGAGTTTTAAAAAAAACAGCTTTGCTCTCCATCTGTTAACACTTTTGGACATCTCGAAATGAGATCAAATATTAGGTTCTGAAAGACAACTGTCTAACCTCTCTCACCCGGTGATTCCTTTTTGCAAATCCTGCCATGTTCTGCTAATCTACACCCAGTGTGTCTTCAAAGCACGATCAAACACAAATCAGCTGATATTACTGTCCCTCCGATGCAGCCATTAAGCTCAGCCTCCATTTGAATTTCAAGTGTTTCCTCCGTCACTCCCCCTGTCTGTAAATATGCACATGTTTGACTGGGGGGTCAGCGAGGAAGACAAGAAGCAGGCAGGAGCGTCCACTTCCTGCTCCACCAATCAGCCGCCAGCACAGATGCAGTCGTCTGACACAGAGGTGTGCAGTAAAGCAGGGAAGGTGAGTTAGGATCTCACAGGAAGAAGGAGGTTTGAGGAGGAGGGTTTGTGATGGGCAGGTGTTTACATCCTGTGGAAGGAAGAAGTTTGGGTGCAGAATTCTAAATGTTTAATTTGACTACATTACATATGTAAAAAAAATGTCAGAGAGGGTGTGAGAGATGTATGTTTTGTCACTTTCCTTAATTATCTCCATCATTGTGTTCCAGAGCATGAAGCTGAAGTCATTGGTGGGATTGTAGTGCCCTCTTGTGTTGAAAATATGTATTGATTTGACCTTTTTTTTGTTGTTGTTGTTTATGAATCCTTTTGTGGTGCAAAACTTTATCCTTCATTTACGCAGCAAAGTTTAGGATAATAAAAGAAAAAAATAAAATAAAACATTAGATGGATTTGATTTTTAAACCTCCATGTGGGTCATTTTTGAATGGAAAACAAACTATTTCCACCACTAGATGTCAGCTAAGTTTGATTTTAAACTACATCAGAGCAGCTTTTCTAGTAGATAGGATGCAGATACATTAAAAAGAACTCAACTGTGAACAAAATATGTTTTATATTATTTTTTATTTAATTCCAGAGTGGGTGGTTGCAGGAGCTTCTGTTGGAAAAAAGTTTAACAGTCAGTATTTGTCAAATCAGGATCAGTTTAAAGTGAAAGAAAAAAAGATTAAAAACTTGAAAAATAGACATTCTAACTTTAAAAAAACTTGAAAAAAAGACATTGTAAATCAGAAAAAAATAAAAAAAATTGAAATTTTGAAAAAAAGGTTTTGAAAATGTGAAAATAACTGTAAATGTAAAAAAAATTGACTTTAAATAAATCTTGAAAATTTAAAATTAAAATGAAAATATAAAAAATACACTTTAAATAAATCTTGAAAATTTAAAAATAAAATGAAAATGTAAAAAAATTAGACTTTAAAGAAATCTTGAACATTTTAAATTAAAATGATAATATATAAAAAATACACTTTAAATAAATCTTGAAAATTTAAAAATAAAATAAAAATGTAAAAAAATTTGACTTTAAAGAAATCTTGAACGGAAAAATGTGAAAAAAAATAAAAACAACTTTAAATAAACCTGAAAATTAGAAAATTTGAAAGCTAAAAACACTGAAACAATATAAATGTAAAAATTACCAATGTAAAAATAATTTATTCATAGGTAACATCTGCTGTTTTGAATTTCAAAACTTTTTTTTTCTGAATCTTCACTTTCAGTCCTCAGTTTACAGTTTCAATTCAGATTTTGCTGACCTGGTCCTATAATGTTTTCCCAGGAGAAAGGGTTTTTTTTACATTTATAGTTTCTTTTAATTCAAGTTTTCAGTATTTTTTTTTTAATTTTCCACTTTTTTTTCAAGTTTTCAGGTTTTTTTTTTTTTTGCAATTTTCCAAAAAACATTTTCCAAATTTGCAAGTTTTCAGTTTTTTAATATATATTTTCAGAACATTTTTTCAAATTTACAATGCCTCGTTTTCAAATTTTCTATTTCTTTTTCAGTTACAATGTCTATTTTCCAAGTTTTCGTCTGTTTTCTCGTTCACTTTAAGCTGACCCTGATTGGACCCCATATTTGTCACCCAGAATTTGTGTGAATAAAATCTAGAAATAGTCATTAAGTAAACAAATGAGTCCAATTAGAAAAAGCTAATATATGTTTTAAAAATGACTATCGTCTATAAAAGGAATACAGTATTTTGCAATCTTGCAAGTACAATTATGAAGTAAAACAAGATGGCACATTATTAAAGTGAGACAAAGCAGCTTATATTTAACTTTAAAGGATATAAAAGAGTTTTCTAAGCTCTACTAACGACCATCTTTCATCATACACAAACTATATTGATATAAACACTCTGAATATGTCATTATTAACCACAAACATTAAGCTATTTTACAGTTAAAAGGATCACAGCTCCATGAAAAAGCATCTTGTTGGGGAAAAACTAATAATATTTAAGTTTTCTGTGTTTGGTCCTTTTTTTGTAGATCTGGGGGGGAGGGGGGGGGTCACAGACCGTCTGACCGATTTTAGCAAAAGAAGCTGCTAAGGAAGGCTTGTCAACAGATATGGATGCTTCCACAGCTCATTATGAGGCTGTCTGCAGCATGCCAGGCTCCGGGAGACAGGGCAAGGAGACAGAAAGCAACATCATAAAGGAATTTCATCCATCATGCTCTTCCGTTACATTAATAACTGTCACACACCTCTAAAAATGCAATGCTGCACTCCTGGAATGAGACGTCTCTCTGTCACAGAGGTGCAGCGCACGACTCAACTGCATGTGTCTCCGTGCAGCAGGGTAGAGGAGGGCGTTACAAATGCAGTATTTCCTCTCCGCTGTTTCTATCATAACACAGTAACTGTGACATTACTGGGAGATTGTCGGCTTTTTCCCACCTGAGTATCTTCGGTATTCACGGGGAAGATGCTTTCAGCTCATTTCAGGCTGTGGGACCAAATCTGAAGTCTGGATCTCAGCTTTCTGTTGTTTACTAGCATCCATCATGTGGAATATCGGGTTGAAGGTGTAATTTTATACTCTAAATCTTAGACTCAGCACATTGTGGATTCAATGTCAGTCTTTGCTGCAGGACGTCCTGTCCTCCACGTCTCCTCCTCATTAATTTTACGAGATGAAGTACAAATATATTCAAAATCAGCTTATAAATTGGTGGTGTCCTATAGACTGGATTAGTGCAATGACACCAGCAGAATGGAAGCTTTATCCAGTGTCAGTTTTATGTTCCGTCTCCGTCTGACTCCTAATTATCTAAATGAGGCAAAGCTTTTATGTTTTTTTTTTTTTAACAGATGAACAAAACATGTTTAATGATCAGAAATCTGCTTCGTTGGAGAAACTTTCAAGATAATTAGATACTGCTAATTGCAGGGAAATTATTTACCATAATACAGTATTTATATTTGATTGCTTTAAATGAGGAGTCCCCAAACTACGGCCCACGGGAAGGTTTAATCTGAATCTGAAGAGAAAAAAAAATCTAAGGATGTTGACAAATGGTTGTTTAAAGAAATGGCTGCAATGTGCAATTCCACCACTAGGGGAAGCAAAGGAAAAGAAATACCGTCATAACGAGAAATTAATAGATAAAAAGTATTTCTTTGTAACCTTTCTTTCCAACTGAGAAAAAAACAAAACAAAGCAAAACTACAGATAACAAGTTGATCATAGTGTATTTTTCTATTATGTTACTTGTCTGACCCAATCGGAGTTTGACACCTCTGCTTTAAATATACAATTTTAAGCCAAATAAAGGAAAAAGGAAAATATTTTTGTTCCAACATTCATTTCAAAAAGCAGGGATATAATTTCATATTTTAAACCAGAAAAGTTTCACACCTGTAATAATGCTAGTCTGAATGCTTTTAGCTTAAAGTAGTCGCTAAAGATGCAGAAGCTTAAAAAAAAATGGTGACACAATTTACTTTAATGTAAAAGGGGTTCGCTGAAAAAATGACTGAAAATTTCATTAAAGAACAATAAAAGGGAGTTGAAGTTAACCTAAATTTCTGAAAAATTTATAGTAAAAGTAATTAAAAATCTCCAACTCATGCCAATTTTGCAAAAATACTTACTGTTGCTTAAATGCTATCTAAACTCCGAAATATCCTAAAATTCCTCAGTCACTAAATTAGTCATAAATGTTAGCATGTTTATATAATATAAGCTAAACTCTAAATTAGCTTATAAAAACCCCAGTAGATAACAAATGAGCCAAAAACGTTAGCATGTTGCTAAAAGAGAAGCTAAACTCTAAATTGTCCAATAAAAACTCAGTAGATAAATAAAAATTAGCCAAAAACGTTAGCATGTTGCTAAAACAGGAGCTAAACTCTAAATTAGCCAATTAAAAATAGTAGATAAAGAAAAATTAGCCAAAAACGTTAGCATGTTGCTAAAACAGGAGCTAAACTCTAAATTATCCAATTAAAAACCTCTGTAGATAACAAATTAGCCAAAAACGTTAGCATATTAGTAAAATAGAAGCTAAATGATCACATAAAACATCAGCAGATAAAAAATAACCTAAAATGTTAGCATGTTGCTAAAATAGAAGCTCTAAATTAAATAAATAAAACTCTAAATTATAAACCTCAGATAACAAATTAGCCAAAAACATTAGCATGTTGCAAAAAGAGAAGCTAAACCCTAAGTTAGCATATAAAACCATCTGTAGATAACAAATTAGCCAAAAACGTTAGCATGTTGCTAAAAAATGCTAAACTCCATAGCCAATAAAAATGTCAGTAGATAAAAAAAAGACCTAAAATGTTAGCATGTCGCTAAAAATGCTTAACTCCATAGACAATAAAAATGTCAGTAGATAAAAAATTAGCCAAAAACGTTAGCATGTTGCTAAAATAGGAGATGAAGTCTAAATTAGCATATAGAAACCTCAGTAGTTAACAAATTAGCCAAAAACGTTAGCATGTTGCTAAAATACAAGCTAAACTCTAAATTAGCCTATAAAAACTCAGTAGATAAAGAAAAATTAGCCAAAAACGCTAAAATAAATGAATAAACAAAAAATAAAATATGAAGTAAACTAATTTTTTTTTAAATTAATAACTTTGTTGTTTAAAGTAAAGTACTTACTTCGTTAAAGTACTTTGTTGTTAATCTCCATAAAAATTTTGAAATTTGAGGACTTTTTCCTTCATTCAATTTTTAAAAAACTATAAAGTTTGTGAATACCAAAAATCTAAACAGTAATGTCCTGAACAAGCTGAACGTTTTGATACTGAAATCACTGAAAGTGTGATTTAATTTTTACATGCCAAAAAACGTATGGACAGGAGCAGGAGGATCAGTGTGAATACTTTAGTGAAAACAGACGAAAACATGTCTTGTTCTAGCTATTTGAATAAATCTGAATGTAGAAATTTGCTTTTAAAAAATTGAAATTGCATGCTTGCAACAATCACATGGTTCTTTTTCTTTTTCCACAGTGGAGAGAATTTTCTATTTTGGAAAATAAATTTTCCGTTTAGTACTTGGACTCCTTTCTGAGTCATTCTCTGGTAATGAATGCAGAAAACAGTTTGTCGGAGGCTCTCCTAAACCACCCCCGAAAAGGGGAAAAACAACTTATTCTGGCAGCACATGTTCCCAAACCTGTATTCATGTTTTCAGGCGCGCTGCCCCGGGCGTGAGGACATTTCTGTGACTGACACGAAGCCGGATGGCCCCTCCTCTTCCTTCAGCCCATGACATCCAAGAAAATTTCAAATTTGGATTTGTCAGACGCCAAGCTAAGACATGGAGCCTTGTAGAACCAAATTATGAGTGGCGGAAAACATGAAAGGGTGCCTACTTTTAACATCCATGTGTGCCACATTTTTTTTTAAAATGTAAAAAAAAAATTGGAAAGCAAATTCCTACTCCTTACAACTTTCAGGAGTTATGGAAAGAAAAACTCTGCTGCACACATCCTCATCTGCTATTGCTCTTAATATAACATTCCCAAGACTGAAATTACCCAATGAATAATGCAGCTGATGTTATGGGATTATTACAGACTCCAGATGACTTGTGTCAAGCATGGAGTCTTCATTTCAGCTTGTGCTCCTTTCCTGTTTCCCTGTGGCTTATAATGACACTCAGCAGTCTTGACCTGAATAAGTTGCCAGTAACAGAGTAAAGTGGCCGCATGGATGGATTTGAAAGTGCACACCAATTAAAGCACAAACTCCTTCTTAAGCTGCTGCAAGTTGAATTATTATTCCCCTCACATCTATTTTGAAATCAATTTCAAACTTCTCTACAGCTGTTAAATGCAGATGCAGCGCTGATTACTACAAGCTGTGATTATGTTTTGTCGTGACACCCCCGCCCCCCCTTCCCCTTTTCTGTATTTTAGCCCACACCTCCTCAGATTGATGCAGCACACAGCTGAAATCTCCTCGGACCCTCTCTTCTATATCATTTGTCAGCAGGCGAGCCCCGCACAACATAATACAAAATCTGCAGTTGACCGTAACAGTGTTGAACATGAACAAGCGCTGTCACCGTAGGGGCTGTGAATGAGGAATAATACAGAGCCAAGCTGAGTAAACATGATCTCCCACTGCAGTGACTCAGTTCATAGCAGTACTTTACCCATAGGAGCCTGTCGGGGATAAATGAAAAGAATAGCATAAATATTCAGCCTGCTTAATATTTTATGAACTATTCTGTATTTACATAAATCACCGATATACGATGAAGCAGCATCGATGTGACGAGTGACCATATGGTCTTCACAGTTTCTGAGGCAAACTGGGGCTTTTTTTTTTCCCCTTCTGGAGCGATTAATCATGATTTCAGACACTTATGTGGGAAATATATATATAAATAAAATCGTAACTCTCCTGAGTATTGGTTGTTGTGTGTTAAAATAAAGGAATTCACAGCTGGTGGAAAAAGTATAGGTGACTGGTGCGTTCGCAGATGTGAATAAAGATATGTTGTTCTAATTAGACCACTGGCTATCTCAGCGGGCCCCCCACTCCTCCTCCCCCCCTCTTCCCATCACCGCTTGTGCCCAAACCCTCCCTTTAATTACTCAGAGAGAAAAGAGGATGTCAAGAGAAAAGAATCAAGTAGCTCCCATGTGAAATTTCTGGTGTTAGTGAGCCGCACGGCGGTGGAGAAGAATGTTTTGGACCTGCAATTAAAATGTTTGCATTCTGAGTTACAAACTCTCATCGAAAGGCTATTTTTTAATGTTTTATCATTTTATTTTAGGGATTTTGGGGAAAAGTTTAAATGAAAAAAATTTGCTTTTTCTGAATAATTAGATTCAATTTGATGTTTTTTTGAAATTCTATGATCAGGTTTAAGAAAAATAAAAGTTTAAATCACATAAAATCAAATCAAAATGACTCAAATCAAATCAATCCCACTCAAATAAAACATATCCAAATGAATTAATGGAATTAAATCGAATCAAATCAAAAGGTTGTATTTATAACACTTTTCTGAATATTTGGATAAATTTTAACCCTTTTTTTATTCAGCAAACAATACTGAAACGTAGATTTATAGCTACTTCTGTTGGGTCTACAGATACATTCCTCTGTATATATGTCTTCTACATTTTTTTTGTTCGGGTTTTAGAAAAGAAATCACATCAAATCAATTGAAATCCTGTTGAGTCAAATCAATTTGGATCACATCAAATCAAATCAGATCAGATCAAATCAAATCAAATCAAATCAAATCAAATCAAATCAAATCAGATCAAATCAAATCAAATAGAATCAAATCAAATAGAATCAAACAAAACCAGTTCTAATCAATTTAAATCATATCAAATCAGATTAAATCAAATATATTCTAATATATTCAAATCAAATCAAATCAAACCAATTCTAATCAATTCAAATCATATGAAATATATTCAAATCAAACCAAACAAATTCTAATCAATTCAAATCAAATAAATTCAAATTAAATCTATTCAAATCAAACCAAATTTAATCAAATTAAATCAAACCAATTATAATCAATTAAAATCAAACCTATTCAGATCAAGTCAAAACAAAACAATTCAATTCGAACCAAATCTATTCATACCAAATCAAATCAGATCAATCAAATTGTAATCAATTAAAATCAAATCTAATCAAACAAAACCAATTAAAACCAAATTAATTTGAATAAAATCAAACCAATTCTAATTAATTAAAGTCAAATCAAATATATTCAAATAAAAACAAAACAATTTAAATCAAATCAATTCAAAAGTTTATTTTTATGGCACTTTTCCAAATGGTGTCATTCTAAGTGTTTGCAGGTCATAAAATCTTAACTATATTCATTTTCAAAAGCAGCTGATCCTGTTTGGACGTCACAACTCGTGAAGTATTCCATGTAAATTCCATGATGGAGACTGGACATGTTTTTGTTTTTCCAATTCTGGTTGAGATTCACCACTACACACTTATGAGGATCCCAACCTCTGAGTGCAGAAGTCCCATCTCATCCCGCGAATAACAAGAAGCAGAGACATAGGTGAGAGGAAAAATAAAACTTTCTAAAGTTGTTTTTTTATATAGACACACACACACACACTCAAAAACCACACTGCTTTCTCTTGCTAGCTGTGGTGGGTCGCACACCTCCACAGTTACCATGGTAACAGTGCTCCCTGTGGATAAGTGTTCTGGCTCAATCCTGGCGGCCGGCGCTTGATTGAATGGTTGTCAGTGTGCAAGATGAATGATGACGTAAAAGAGACTTTCTGTCAGACGCGTTTCACACAGAGGAGCCGCTAAAACCGATGAGAGACTTTTTGTTCGAACGCACGTAGGAGCAGGTCCAGGTGTGTGCAGAGGCTGCTGGGTCACTGGGAGGTGGAGGAGAATTCTGCTGGTCTGAGGAAAATATCAATGTACTCTTCATAGCGCTCAGCTGGAGAGAAAAACATGTATGTTTTTATGGCGAAAATGGTCTTGAAATGGATGTATGCATCAACGAAACGTGGTGTGGACATGGGTTGGATATTATCCCCAGTTGCACTGAACAAAACTAACATATTCTATATAAAAAAGGGATATTTTTTTATTAGTTTGCATAAAAATCCTAAAGAAAAAAGAAAGAAAAAAAGCACTTCCTAGTTTTCCTTGTACCAGGTAACAGTTGTTTTGTTTAGTTTATTTATTTCCACCAAATTTGATGTAAACGGTTTTATTATGAACATTTCTACCTGGGTGTTAGTCTGTCCGAGGGTCCTTGAACTCACCACGGTGACGCAGCAGACCGTGCTGCACATGCGCACTCAGACTGCGCGGATTGTGACTGAAGTAAGACCTTGTGTCCGTTCTTTGTAATTATATCTTAGCTTAAACTGTTTTTGAATTTGTTTATCGGGATTTAACAAAAGTTGGAATTGTACTGCATTAATTTTCCCTGGTTTGTGATGTGTTATTTTTGTTATTAGCTACTTTAAACGAGCCGATGCGCCATTTTCGCGCCTTTTTTCGTCCATTTTGTGTTGACTTTTCTTTCTTTTTCATGTAATTTTCAGTTGTTTGGGGGAAGCACTGACGAACATCCCGGACAGCCGTGTAACATTTGTGTTTTCTGTCGACCAGGTAGGATGTTAGTTTCTCATTTTCTCATGTTCTTTTCATGTTTTATTTCACGTGCTGTGGGGGGAGGTACATGCGCACTGGGATTGTGGCTGAGTTGTTAGGGGAAGCACCGACGAAAATCCCGAACAGCCGTGTAACATTTGTGTTTTCTGTCGACCAGAATAAATAAACTAAATCAACATCGGAGCCTGATCTTCATTCACCTGACCTGAACACAACGAACCAGTTACACCTAGAAAAGCTCATGGATATTCATTATAGTGCCTTAGTTCTAATTAGCTGATTAAAACAGGGCAGATGATGAGTTTAAATTGTTTAATTATGCAAAAGAAGTTAAATGTGACCTTGAAAAGAGGTTTGGCGGGCTAACACGTATTATTTACATGTTTGCACCAATCGTGTAAACAGCTACATTCTCTTTTAACTCAACACTTGAAGAAATCCCGTTTTTAGCACGTCTTTAGTTTGCTGTAGGAGCGGCACTAAAGCCTGTCATTTGCATTAGCAGATTGCTGGATGTTTATGTCTCCCCTAACAGCCTTTTTCATTAGAAGTGGGTAGGTGCGGGGCACGGAAAGGTCACAGATGTGTGGAAAGACTTACAGAAGTTAAACCACCCTTTGTGCACCGAGAGTGAATAACAACATCTTAGCCACAAATGACTTTTCCTCCGCTTTCAGTACTGAATATGGAAATATAAAAAGGGATGATGAGTGTGTCTCTGCAAGCATTTAGTTTTATGTTAATGGGAACTCCGGTGAGATTCAGACTGTTGCAGTGAATTAAAATCGAGCTGCTGTTTCCATGTTACAATCTACTTACCGTCTCACAAACCGTATGTCAGATTTCATTTTGCATCTGAAATTATTGCCACTAAAACCTAAACTATAAAAAAGTCATTCTTAGAGATGAAAATCTTGTTTTTGGTGTTTTTAACAACTCCTTGTGATGATGAAGGACATATATCAAGATAGTCAAGCTTTTTATTTGCTCCATTCTGATGGATCCACTTGTAGACGACTATGGCCCAATACGAATTCTTCCCTAGCCCTTTATTTAGCCCTTCAAACGGAGGGTGATGGAAAAATAGTGTCTAATATTTCGGATAATAATAATAACTAGATTTGCAATTCCTGAAGAAATTGCGTCTGATTGCTGAAAGCAATAGCGCTCTGAAGCATCTTAAAGTCGCAAGTGTGAAAGCCCTTCCGTACGACCTTCACGCCAAGTTTCATCCACGTAGCTCAATTACTTTTGGAGATATTACGCAAAACACTTGGAATACATTGTAGCGCCACCTACGGGAATATTGTTGTCAAAGTTGTTGCATTGACTTATCTTAGATTGTGGAAGCAGTCTTGAAAATTTGGTGAAGTTATGTTAAACTCTCAAGGAGCTGCAGCATTGCAAACATTACGATCTCTCCCGTCTAATTTGCATAACGTGTTCCGCAAAAACGGTACGGAACTGTGGAAAACGGATGTTACCACTGGAATTGTGGTGGTCCAAATAGGGTATAGGCAGAACATTGCAAAGATTAGTCAAAGTATGTGGCATAGGGAGTCATATAAGTGTTTTATGAAAT
>NC_050535.1:6743254-6767953 GCF_002922805.2 Oryzias melastigma
GGATAACATACTCTGATTGCTTTCAGCAATCAGACAATAAAGAATTACAACAACATACTCTGATTGCTTTCAGCAATCAGACAATAATCGCTGGTCCGATAGCTTTAGCACAGAGCTTGAATATACATAACAACAGTGGTTTAGGACACCACTGATGTAGGGTAGAGTCAAAGTCCCATCAGTTGTCTGTGAAGTTTGTTCTCCTCATGTGACCTATTCGTTGGGGGAGCGGTGAGCTGCAGACACAGTCGCCCTTGGGAGCCATTTGGTGGTTTAACCCCCCCAATCCATCTCCTTAATTCTGAGTGTCAAGCAGGGAGTCACTGGTATACTCCGAATTCTTCCCTTCTCCCTTCCCCTCCTTTAAGTGCAAGTGTGTCTGGGAAATGTATTTTTTAAATCCAACCCTTCAAACGGAGGGATCCAAAGTCCTAAGAAGCGCTCTTCTTCACGTGGGTATAATCTGAACCACAAACGTTTACATTTACTTTTGTTGTAGCGTTAAAGGCGCTAAAGGCTCCGCGCTATCGCTAGCGGACCGGTGATTGTTGGTAACGTCATCGAGCGAAATATGAGACACTATTTTGTCATAACTCTCCGTTTGGAGGGCCAAAAGAAGGGGAAGGGAGAACAGAAAAATCCAAATTGTGCCAATGGGTCCCATTTTTAGAATCTTTGCTATGACTCGGCCTTGAACTCACAACCTTCCATTCTTAGGGCGGACACTCCACCACATGGCCACTGAGTTCTTCCCTACTCACTATATGGTGACTTCACCATTTTGTAGTGCTGTCAAAAACTTAAATTCCAAAATCGAGTGCCAAAGAACTTTCCCAGAAGTTTATGCAGGAAACTAGCGATGCTAGCGAATATAGACCACAATGCATTGCGGTCAAACAACGCGCTTGAATGTATTTTTTTAAATAAAACACCCACATTTTCATCACCAGACATTGTGAAATATCCATATTGATTAGATTTTCATAAAGCTTGCTGCTGAACCAGCTCAGTGGCCTTGTGGTAGAGTGTCTGCCCTGAGATTGGAAGGTTGTGGGTTCAAATCCCAGCCGAGTCATACCAAAGATTCTAAAAATGGGACCTAGAGCCTCCCTGCTTTACACTAAGGAGTTGGATTGGGGGGGCTTAAATCAACAAATGGTTCTAGCGCGCAGCTGTGTCTGCAGCTCACTGCTCCCACGAGGAATGGGTCATATATGGAGAACAAATTTCAAATAACTTTAAATATTTTACCCTCCATAAATATATATTTTGTCAAAATTATAAGAGTTGGAAAGAAACTAAATGCTAAAAGAAAAAAACTGTCAAATTATTCTTACTTTTACATGATTCTACATGACAATTACACATAAATATCACAAAATATTTAGATCACCATAAAATATATCCAGTTTAAATGATCCAAACATGAACAATAAAACAAAAAAAGCCTGGAAAAATAAAAATAAAAATGTGTTTTTTAGCAAAAACAAATCGATTTATTCCATTTACTTTGTGTTTAGTTGTCTGGCTATTTTAAACCTGGATCACACTGGACGCGGAAGTGCTGCGAAGTGGCACAGAACGGAGACCCTTGTTAACCTTTGGTGTGGTTCGCACCAGTAGCGCCGCAGTCCTCCACGGAAGCGGATTGTTCCCGTCTATTTTGTGTCAATTCTGGCAGGAAGTTACATCAAGATACATGAGAAAATCTGGTTTATTTTCAAAATATAAACAATTTTTCACAATAAAACACAGCGATTGACAAATGTGATCATGTTTTTGTATCTAAAAAAAACTAGATCAACATTGTGGGCCGACTCCAGTTTTGGGTGCAAAAAACAACAAGAGAGAGAGCAGTTCTTCTTATTTTTAGGTTATTAATTTACCGATGATGGCAAAAATAAAAACTAAAGCAGAATCGCGCGTCGACCGGAAAAATGCACGTCTGGTGTGAATTGCAGGAGAAAGCGGATGCCGCACACACTCCGCTTCGCGCCACTTCCGCGCCCAGTGTGAACCTCTTTAGTTATTTTACCCGGTTATGTTTATTTCTTTCGTCACCATGAGTGAGAGGAAAGGTGATGACACTCTAGTGATGTAAAACGTGTTCTTTAAAGGAATAGATCATTAATACTGGTCTCTCCACCTCCATAATCGTAGCGTTTTTTCAATATGTTAATTAATAACAATAAGATTAAATGATCTGGCGGGCCGGATATAATTACCTGGAGGGCCGGATCCGGCCCCTGGGCCTTGACTTTGACACGTCGCATAAACAGATGGGTGACGGGAAGTGGGAGCGGGGGTGTTCCGCCCACAACTATAATTATTCTGAATATGGCTAAAAACTGCACAATCGGGATTAAAGACCAATAGGAATGCTGGGAAATAGGTAAACCTTTGTTGTCCTTAGGCTATTCTTCAATGCATGAACTACTTGGAACATCCTGCTAAGTGACATATCTTCCGAGAAGCCATGTCCCACTGTCGGATCTCTTAACCTCAGTTTACCATCAGAGATGTCGGAACCAGTTTCTTCCACCTCTGGGTAAACCTTACGGTAGAGCATCCATCACTCCAGCTCCGCTGATGATCTTTGGACATGTGTTGTTTAGCTGTAATTACCTGGTAGACCTGTGGAGATGTCTGCAGGTAACCACACCTTTTTGAAGTTTCCCGGTAGCCACCCCCCTCCACCGCGGCTCCTTTGATCACTTAGAATCAGAGATCTCAACACCTTCAGGCTTTACTTTTTTTTTTCCAATCAACCAAAGCCAGCCCTGCCCTCGCTAATGATGGCAACAACCATTTCTTCCCCCGTTGTGTGGGTGTTACGCTGTTGCTCAGTTCTTTAGAAATGATAAGAAATGGAGCTGCGTGCTGAGTGTACATGTGCTTATCACACATCAACAGAACATAATTCATACAGAAACAGCTTTGAATGTGTCCTTAAAGATAAAAAGAGACAGAATAAAATGTTTCCAAGTGCTCTTTACCACCACTTGGATGTGGTGAAGTTAGCCGGAGAGTTTTTCTCACAGCCCAGAGTGCATTGCACTGGCATGCCGATCCTGTTTCACACTTAATTTACATCCACGAGTTATTCCAAAGGCTTGAACTTTCTGTTTTAGACGAAACTGCACCGCCATGCCAGAAAAAAGAAAAAAAACAAACTTGCATAAAATCTTTTATGCTTAAAAAAAAAAAAGCTCTTTGGTGCTTAGATTATGACCCACACATTCCGCAAACACTTTAAGTTTATGCGCATGATAATGGATAAAAGGGCATGCAACACCCCCTTACTAACCTTTTTCTGCACACCATGTTACATCCTGTCATTATAGATGCTCTTTCATGGCCAACTGGCCAACAGAACCATTTTTATCTGTTTTGCACTGACTCAGTGTTCGTTTGATGCTGGCTAGAAGGGAGTCTGCATCTAACCTGTTTGCTGCCATGAAATGCAAAAAAAATCTCCATGTCCTTCCTCGGACACGGATGGAAAATACCATGCAATCGCATGAAACTCGCTCTATTTTAGCTTCGTCTTTTCTCTCGTTAGCTAAAAAAATATTTGAAAAAAACCTAAAAAAATAAAAACTTAGAGGTAAATGATCTCAACCATGACTGTGAAGAAATAAAAAGCGGAAACATGCTAACGGTTTTTGAATTATTAACTACTAGGGGTTTTTAGGCTAATTTAAAGTTTAGCTTCGATTTTAGCAACATGCTAACATTGTTTATTAATTTAGTTTACTGATGAATGTTATGCTAATTTGGGGTTTAGCTAATATTTAGCAACATCCAGATGTTTTTGGCTAATTTTATATCTACTGAAGTTTTTTGGGGGATTATTTAGGATTTAGCTTCTATTTTATAACAAGGATAACTTTTTTTTTAGTATTTTTTAGATTACTGAGGAATTTCAGACCATTTAGGAGTTCAGCTAGTAATTAAGCAATGAGCTAGCTTTTTTTTTTGGCTAATTTGGCCTTTAATGACATTTTTTAGGCTAATTTAGAGTTTAGCTATTATTTTAGCAACATGCTAACATTTGATTTAATTTACTGGGGAATTTTATGCTAATTTGGAGTTCAGCTAGTAATTAGTAACACGCTAGCTTTTTCGCCAACTACTAAATGTAAAAGGTAAAAACGTTTGAAAAAATACCATTGTGAGAAATGATAGTTTCTTTTGTATTTTTTGCTTTTGTTCGTGCCAATATATATATATATATATATATATATATATATATATATATATATATGTATATTAAATGATGGTCATGAAGGCACATCCAAATTTCCTAAGTACTAAAGTAAGACCATGCGGCTCCTTCTAGGTTTTGATTAGTAGAAAACGAGCCGAAGTGGCTTTTTTACTGTTAAAGGTTGTCGACCTCTGCACTATATAGCCCTAAACTATATTGTTTTCTAAGGTTAGGGTGGGATTTGGACAGAGCCACAGTCCAAAACTGCTACATGTTAATCACGTTATATTTACTGTAACATCCAACCTTGTTTGCTGGAGAAAAAAAAAAAAAACTCTTAAAATTGTTTCAACATCTGTAAGCACAACCAGAATTAATTAATATGCAAATGCAACCTAAACAAATGGTAAACCTGAATAAACTAAAACAGTCACAATGACTAAACCAGAGACAGAGATCCTCACAACCTCCAGACGGACTGACCTTGCTATGCAGCCCTCTGACAGAGTAGTACAGCCTCTCCTTTATGTGCCGTCTGTTCTCCACCACCAATGACTGTCTTTTCTCCACTAAATATCAGCTGTCGCATTGTTTTTATATTTTGCATATTTGTGAGTGTTACTTTGATAACGACTGTTTGAAGATTCCTTTTGCCAATAAAGCTTGAATGCTGAATACTAAACAAAACACACTGCATCCCAAATATTGGTGCAGACTTCTTTAATTAGCTTCCTGTGTGCTATGAAAATATACAACTATATTATAACGGAATAAATGAACCACCTTTTCAAGTAAAAACGTTTTCTTTCTGAATCTAAATTAAATTTATTAAAAAGACTGAATAATGTTGTCCAGCATTCAAACTGTCCCTCTTTTGTAATTTATGAGAAAGCTTTTTCACAAAGTAACTTTTCAAATTTAATGAAAATACTTGGGAGAACTCATTTAAATGCATTTCCTGGGACATTTAGAAGTCTGCAGGAGTCGCAACTATTCCGACAGAAACTAGGCTTAATGTTATCAAAATAACAGAGCAGGTCAAGAGAAATTCGACCACGTTTGCATGGATATTTGATTGTCCTCATCTGTGCAAATCCAGCTGATGGTCAGCAAAAAGTGTGCAGTCACTTTCTCAGCATGAAAAAAAAACTGGTTATTTCCATGGAGACACATGCAGCAAGAAAGACTAGAGGTGTGTGTGTGGGTAGACAAATAAATGGAGGTGTGTGTATGTTGGGAGGGATGATAAATGAGTGTGCACCATGCTGTCATTTGTACTTTGGCATCCAGTCCAAAGCACAATTTAGTGTAAAATATGACGCTGGCCCCCTCAGATGACAAACTTTAATGCTGATGTATGAATAGACAGAGACCATCCACAGCTGTTATCCGATGGTGAGAGGTAAGTATTCTGCTCAAAGGACAATTAGCACAAATACACAAAAACACTGCAGAGTGGAAACAAAAGACGGGCAGTCATGGATGTATGGTGAATGCAGCAGCAAAAAGGACTCGATATTGATTTGTGGTGGAGAAATAAGAAGATGAGGGAGTGCTTTAGAATCAGAAAAAAGTCTGTTGATTTGATTTTGAAATGAAAAAAATAATAAATTATTTGTAGTTCTTTTAGATTTTGGTTTTCTTAATTTTATTTTTTTAATTTACAATAGGATTATAATGTTGTTTCAAAATATTAAAGCTCAATTTGACAATTTTTTATACAATATAGGGAATGTGGACATTAATGCACACAATAAATCAAAAACATTAATATGTATTAATGCAAGTTAACTGAATAAACAATATCTTAAAACATTTTGTCGGGTATTTTCCTGCTTATACTATGGTCACTTACAAAATAAATAAATATTCAATCGGTTTTTAGTACTTTATTCTTACTATTTTTGTGGTTTAGATCACTTTTTTCACAAAAAGTGGACTATTTGATTGTCCAGTTCCATATTGTACAAGTAAGTTTTACCTGGTAAAACACTGCAATTAACTGCGATTAATCCCAACACAAAAGTGCGATTAATCCATTTTTTGTAATCGATTCACAGCAGTAATTAAAAATAAATGTCCTAAATGAAGAGTTTTAAGTGTGATTTCATAATGTGATCATTGGCAGATAGTAAGAGGTTGGCAAATACTAAAAAAAAGAAATTTTAGCGATTAATCGCGATTAATCCCAACACAAACGTGCGATTAATCAATTTTTTGTAATCTATTAACAGCAGTAATTAAAAATAAATGTCCTAAATTAAAAGTTTCAAGTGAGATTTTATAATGTAATCATTGGCAGATAATAAGTGGTCGGCAAATAGTGAAAAAAGAAATTATAGCGATTAATCGCGATTAATTTTTTAAGTAAGGTTTTTTTAATAGGTTTATAACTTTGTTTCACAATATTAATAAAGCTCAATTTGACAAATGTTTATAAAATATTAGGGCTGTGAACATTAATGCACATAATAAATCAAAATCAATTAATGCATTAATATGTATTAACGCAAATTAATCGAATAAACAGTATCTTAAAACATTTCGTCGAGTATTATCCTGCTTATACCACAGTCACTTACAAAAGAAATAAATATTCAATCGGTTTTTAGTACTTTATTCTTGCTATTTTTGTGGTTTAGATCACTTTTTTCACAAAAAGTGGACTATTAGATTGTCCACTGCGATTAATTGTGATTAATCCCAACACAAAAGTGCGATTAATCCGATTTTTTGAAATCGATTGACAGCAGTAATTAAAAATAAATGTCCTAAATTAAGAGTTTCAAGAGTGATTTTATAATTTGATCATTGGCAGGTAATAAGTGGTCGGCAAATACTGAGAAAAGAAATTATAGCGATTAATCGCGATTAATTTTTTCCAGTTTGCGATTAATTTGTTGTATTTCTTTAATCGATTCTCAGCCATAGTTTATTTTCATTTTTTAATTTATGTGTGGGCGTATTTTGCTGATTTTTATTTTCTTCTTGCAATCCTATTTATGTCTTTTTGTGTCTTCCAACTTTTTTTGTTACTTGAAATAAACAAATTCTAATTTACCATCAATAAATATATTATTTTACTCCTTAATGTTAGAATCTTAGTTAAAAAAAACTACATTTTAACAAACTGCTTTAAAAATTTCAGTCATAGAGAGTATACTTAATAAAACTAAAGCAATAACTAAGTATACATGAAGTCAGAATAGTAAAAGCTACAAACCAGATATCTTGCATGAAAAAAAGCTAAAATATTAGATTTCTTAACAAAAGTTCTGTAATTTGCTAAATCTAAAATTCTTAGGTTTCATTTAAATTAAAATTTTCAATCGATTACAAACATTAAATTTGATCAAAACGAATATTTTTAAATATTAAATGACAGAACTTTTGTTAATTGATCTGATTTTTCACTTTTTACAGTGTTCCTGCCTTAAAATCTTGATTGAAAATTACTTTAAAACTGAACATTTCCAAGTTTTTACTTCAAAATTGGGGTTTTTGTTGTCATTTTAGTGCCATCCTCTAAACACTGGAGGGTCGTGGGGATCCTGGATCAGCTCTCCCGTCCATCACACAGATAGACAACCACACACAGGGAGAGCATGCAAACTCCACAGTCCACAGCTGGGACTTGAACCATCAAACCACAAATCACTTTTTGACTGTATCTGAGAAATAAGGAAATAACGGTTAATTTCTTGCATACACTTCAGTTACCAGGTTACTATTGGCTTTCTCAAGTGGCGTGAATGCTTTCTATCATGGAAATGTGTTTGTTGGGGTAAACATCACTTTCTTTCTAATAGATTTCTAGAAGGTCAGGACTCTTCCAGGTTTCTGTGGCTTTTGAGAGCTTTGAGAAAGCAGAGAAGGAGAAATCGAGTTACTGCAGCACAGTTAACAGATTTCTCCTGCAAATAAGGTTTCTTCCTTCCAGATTACTCAAACCTTGTAATTTTAAAGCCCCCATTACCCCACTTGTTTTAGTTTGCTCATTTGTATCTATAACTAGGCAGATTTTTCATACACATGGAAAAACTATTACTCTATACTTTCTTTTTTTTTTTACACAGATTTCAAATAGCATCAAAACTTTAGTAAATTTCTTCCCTGATCGCTCTTTTTATGTGCTTAAAGAACATATTTTATGTAATGTTTATTGACTTTACACAAAAGGGAGTTGCAAAGAAAGTAAAATTACTTTTTTTTCAACTTTATTTCTATTCAATCATGAATCAAAAAGCATGACAGTCAACCAAAGTAGACCTAAGAAACAACAATAGGTTGGACGAGCCAATGTGGAAAAGGAAGTCTTTTATTTTGAAAGGAAGTGATATTTTTCTTTGTAAATTCCTGGTTTTGTTCATGCAAAAATATATATATTTATAGAAAAAAGAATGAAATACGACTTTATGGCTCCGACTTGGTTTTGATCAGTGAGAAACAGACCCAAATGGCTCTTCTAGGGTAGAGGTCTGCAACATGTGGCTCTTTTATCTCCATGTTGGCTCTCTGGCTGAATTAAAAATCAAATAGTAGTAATTTTGCCCCCCAAAAAACGTGTTTTCTACTGGGGTTTTTAGGCTAATTTAAAATTTAGCTTCAATTTTAGCAACAGGCTAACGTTTTTGACCATTTAGTTAACTGAGGAATTTGATGCTAATTTGGAGTTTAGCTAATATTTGAGCAAAATACTGAGGTTTTCAGCTAATTTGCTATCTACTGAAGTTTTTGGGGGATAATTTAAAATTTAGCTTCTATTTTAGCATGCTAACATTTTTGACTAATTTAGTTTACTAAGGAACTTTGGACTATTTTGGAGTTCAGCTAGTAATTGAGCAACAAGCTAGCTTTCTTTTTGGCTACTTTGGCCTCTAGTTAAGGTAAAAGGTAAAACGTAAAAAGAAAAATCCCATTTTGAGACATGCTAGTTTCTTTTTATATTTTTGTTTTTTTTTTTTGTAACAAAAAAACTTTTATTATTTATTAAAGGTTCACTTCCTGTTTGGTTCTGCCTGTATGTCAGAGAGACTCTGAACTTTATGTTTCGTTAGTTGGTCTGTAGCACTTAGCATGGTAGCTCTGCCACCATTAGCTCTGAAATGAGCATGAATTAAACTGAAAAAAACTATTGTTCTAATGATCAATAATAAATGTAAATTTTTAAAATAATCCAACAATTATTTCACACACAAATTAATTAGAAAATATTTTGTTTTGCTAAATTTGAAATATATATTTCTAAGTGAAAATGGATATACTGTAAGTATAGTTTTTTTAGTAACCAATTTCCCCGAACCTCATGGCTTCATAAAAAGAGACAATTTACTAAAATAATATTTGAAAATATACTAATTTAACTTAGTAATGTTACCTTTTTACCATAATTGCCATACATCTCAGTTACTACTCTACAAAGACTGATTTATTCATTGTTACTATATTCATTATTGTTGCATTTTTTATTATTATTATTAGGTTTTGTGAAGCTACAACTACTTATTCTGTTTGTATATTAAATGCAGCTTAACAGATCTATTTTTTTTCTCATTAAATCCATTAGAATCATGATGCTTCACCATTCATGACCGCATCACCTTTCTATTTTACCACCTCAATTAATATTCTTAGTCACAGAAAAATGCTTTCTTGTTGCTAAATAAGCCCCCCCCCCAAGAGGGTTGGACTCAGAGAGTTGACACAGATGATTATCAGCTAGTGGAGAATCTCACTGATCTTTGCAACGAGGATCATATTTAATGACATTAAGGCTCTTAGTCTAACAATATTTAAAAAAAAAGCCGCAAAAGTCTGAACACAATATGCGGTGTATTGAGCTTTAGAAAGCTTTAATTATGTTTTCAGGAGTCACACAATTACTACAGGATTCATCTGCAGAGATTCTGATCAATCTGCAGGAGTGATTATAAAGTCGGATTCTGCTGGCCTCAAACCTCAGGTATTGACAAAGGTAATAAAGCCTCTGAATACAAATGTAAATATTGAAAATTTACTTCCAGAGGTTGGCATGAAAGATCCACTCTAATTAAAATGGTGTTTTTGGTTTTGTGGAGTATTTTTCTTATAATGGATGATATATATATATATATATATTAGAGCTGTCAGGCGATTAAATTTTTTAATCGCGATTAATCACATTTTGTCCTAAGTTAACTCACGATTAATCGCAAATTAAAATGTGGCCTTTTTTTAAGGAAAAAAAATGTGTGCTTCGTGGAATTTAGCAGTTCTGCATTAATTATGAAAACAAGAATGGCAAAATTAAGTAACAAGCTAGATTTTTCGCTAATTTGGCCCCTACTAAAGGTAAAAGGTAAAGATACGTCTCTTTCTAAGTCTTGATCAGTAGAAAACGAGACCAAATGGCTCTTTTACTGTTAAAGGTTGCCGACCTCTGTCCTAGACAATGACACTGGATTATTAATTTTTGCCTACAAACTGCATAATCACAATTAAAAGATCACTGTGAATGCTGTAACAATAGATGATTGGGGTAGGACTTTATTGTAGTTTCTACACTCTGGACTACATGGTACCATCAAGGCCGAATGACCCAGCAACTCAGGCTATGCGAAGGACCTTGTGAACCTGAGAAAAGATTTGAGGTACATCAACACTGACACCTTGACCCCATAGGCCAGACCTTTGCAGGGTTACTTAAACTTCAAGACAGTAATGCACAACTGAACAGTCCTAAAAAAGTAGTCAATAACTTTATTGAAATGCATCGTTTCACAAAAAGGAGATTCAAAAAAGGAAACTGTAAAGAGAATTCTCAGCTCCATTCTTTTTCTCTCCTAATTAACAATTCATTTGTCATTTTTTAGCTGCTGCCCAAACAAAGGGATTTGTTTGCCTCAACAAGGACCAGTCATCCAGCACCTGCAGGGACTTCAGAGTCTGCTTTGGATGTCTGTGTTAACTGAAACCTGGCTTCACTTCTGAAACGAACAAAAGAGGAAGAAAAAACAAAAAGAAGAAGAACTGGCTTAAGCGATTCTGTCATTTCTTGTTTCATTAACTTTTATTCTGCCTAATAAAATGCATAATAACCCTTTTTGCTCTATTATAACTAATGCTTCTACCTAATGTGGTGTGGAGGAAAGATTTCCTGTTTGTTCATTTTATGGTGTTTATCAAATTATTATCTTTGAATGTGGGGAAACAAATCAGCAGCAATAAAATCTATAATGAACAGCAAGTTTGGTCTTTTATTTATTTTAAGCTGGCTCAGGATTACATTTTTATGCTTTGTGGTTAAGGGGATGGAGGGGGTGTTAAGAAAACTGCATTGATTAAAAAAAACAACCAGCTGATTATTCAAAAATATGCTACACGTTTTTTCTGTATTAAAACATTTCTATTCAGTCCTCACGTCACTTTGCCAAACTCAGATTTTGCATTTTAATGAAAGAATTAATGTGAATGTGAGGTTTAGTTTTTCAAACTCATTACAGAAATAAAGAAATGCATTGATTAGAGAATAAAAATAAACAAACAAATAAAAACAAAGACCCACTTATGTCATATTTGATTCATTAACTATAGTAATTATTAACTAAGGCCAAGTATAGTTTGATTTATTGCTTCAATGGGAGTGGAAGGAAGTGAACTTATATAATCCCACCCCTACTTAGTTACTTCATTTTACAATTTTGCAAAGTTTTTGTAATTCAATTATTGACTTGATACGTTGATATTCCAACTTTATAAAGCCTTAGTCACATATAAATCCAGGTTTCTGGGTTGTCCGTGTAGAGTCGTAGAGAGGAGCTGCTGCATTTTAAGACCAGCATAGTAGTTCCCTTCAAGTTCCTACAGCCACTTCAAGGGACGCCATGAAAATGGAGGTGGATCGTGAAGAATTTGTAAGGATTATTTAAGTTCCACACACTACTGATGTATAGGGAATGCTGTGTCCCTAAAGGTCGTGTCACACTGCCACTACGTACGTTTTGCGCATGTTCCATGTAAGGAAATCGGCATATGTGGATATACGTGGAAAAAGTTGTGACATTTTCACAGATGTATAACGAATGAAATACGTTAAAACTACAGAAGATGAAAAAATAAACCACGCAAAGATCAGATAAACCCGCGCGTCATTGAATTTCTTCACTTTGACGATCACAACACTGGACAGAAAACAAATTGTGTCAGCACCATGGACCATGTTTGGCTTTAACCTTTGTGCTATTTTATGGGGTCCAGGTGACCCCACCCTTATATTGATGTGTGTTCCTTCTTATGACAAAGGATTTTATGTCCAGTGAAGATAAAAATAACCTTAGAAAAAAAAGGTTAAGCATGCTTTCTTGTGGAGTCCAGTTGACTCCACTTTGAATGTAAACATGCCTAGGATAGCACAAGGGTTACTTCTTCTACTTCAATGACCCTCAACGGACATCTATGAGATCGATGAATGAGGGACGCAGTAAATTCTTGTGAATTACGTATATCATGCATGTATTAGGAAAGACTTAAATTACAGATGTGGAAAATGTGCAAAGGGTACATAGTGGCAGTGACAGGCAGACTCTAGTTGTCATTAGCTGCATTTCCATTGAGTATGAAATTGCGCAAATTGGATCTGCTATCATAAATTCACCTCATAGAAATCCGACATTTTAAGAAGAAACTTGCAGTTGTTGAAAAAAATGAAGTTTTTGTGGAGGAGGTAGTTTTTGAGGCGTATCAAATTTAATATATTTCGCAAAACTGCAATGGGAAAACTGAATAAGACGCCAACGTCTCCTTTGATAGACGAGTGCTAGTGCCATGGAAAATTTTAACGTATCTGCTGTAAATTCAAGTATTGTTTACTTCTGTTGCCGTGTTTTTGAATGATTTATCATGTGAGTTGGTTTGTGCCTATTCACATGATTATGATTTAATGCAAATGGTGTAATTGTAAAGCTGTATTTTCTAGAATTTTGATAAAGTTATGCGCATATGTGTATTGGAATTGCAGCTAGTGAGGTGTGAGCACTGACTACTTGCTGACCACATTCTTGTCTCTATGATGCCCACACAAACCACACTCTGATTGTCTAATTTCCTAAATTCTAGTTGACAGGGTGCGTGCAAGGAACGGCCCACATATAGCTTGAACTTATCACTCGCATGTCAAGAAGTGGGCACGGTTTGGGAGGCTTGAAAATATGGAAAATCTATTTGATGTGTCTACCTATGTCACCTCCTGTTTACCCTTACCCTTACGTGTTGTATAAGTGTTACTGTAACCTGTTGCCCGCAGCATACCCATAGATAAAAATCTGCATGAACCCTATTGGTTTACCAAGTGGTCTACGACTGATATTTCTTGAGTAGCCTATACAGATCAGCATTTTTTCTACCCCTAAGGGGAGTTGTGACTAAGAATGTTCATTTGTTTGTTATTTATTTTTCCTGGACTTTACTATCAGGTCTAAGAAATAGTTTTTTTTACAGTTTTTACATGGATTTTCTCACCACATCTAAGCTGATGACACTCAGCTCTTTCTTTCTTTTCCTCCGACATGACTGTCAGCCAGCGTCTCTGTCTGTCACTCTCCACTAGGATGAAAGAAAAATATCTGCAGTTGAACCTCTCCCCGAGAGTAGTTCTGGTCTTTCCTGTCAGTCTCCGTGTTCCGCTCAACTTCACTGTCACTTTAGGATCTTCGACAATTGTCCCATAAAGTTAACAAAGAATTAGGGAGTCATCCTTAACAACTATCTGGGCTTCACAGAAGACATTTTTGCCTTTTTTCGTACAAGTAGATTTTCTCGGGTGTCAACATTCAGATCAAACCTTTTCTTATGGTATATGCCACTCCTACAGGGTCACCAGCCTCCACACTGAAGCCTCCGCAGATGATCCCAAATGCAGTAGCGTGGTTGACTTTAAACCAGCCAAATAGAACTCATGATACTCCTCTCTCTTCCACTCTGCTTCCTCCGTTTCTCTGTACCATAGCACTTTGGTCCAGGTCTACACCCCTGCATACACACTACACTTTGCAATTGACCACTTTCTGATGGTTCTTGCACACATAGAGATGCATCAGAACCTAAAACTTTTCACTTCTCTGATCCCACATTCGTGGAATGACCTGCTCATCTCAGGACGCACATCAGCCCCATTTGCAATCTTCAAGTAAAAGCTACAAACTGATTTAATTTGCATTTTCCTCTGCACTTTAAAAAGAACCTCTTTCTGTCTTGGCTAAGACATTTTTCTTTCAGCACTTTACTGTTCCGTGTGACCATGACCTGTTTTTTGAGCTTGTTTTGTTTCTCATTTGTTGGTCGCTTTGGATAAATGTGTCTGCTAATTAACCAAATTTAAATCTAACCAGATTCCTAAACATGCTGTGGGATGATTAACGAAAGAAAACAGCTCTAGATTAATATTAAATGAAACCAGATTAGACTGGGGAAAACAAAACCCGCAAACATGACTTGGGAAGAGAACACACAACAAATAGCAAAGAAAGCTAAAATAGCAACCAATCCTCACGGTGTGGCCTTCAAATTTGCTCAGTAATAATCTACAGAGCTTCATTGGATGAGTTTTTTTTTGGCTGAGAGGCTCCATTCAAGTCACACATCACCAAGTGCAATGATGAGCACTGGATGGGGCAAAATAAAACAGACCACCACTACACTGGATGTTCCTTGGAGTGAGAAATCATGCTTCTCCATCATAGACGGTACACAGAGAGAACTGGACTGATTACCCCCTCCCCCTTCATGTTCCAGATAGGAAGTACCCGCTGGTCAGAAAGCCAAAATCCCATAGGCTTCTTCTTGCTAACCCAATTTTTTTTCATGATATATTTTCTTTATCTCATTTTATTCAAGTTATAAACTGGCCAATCAGATGCCGCAATAAGAGCATGTGGTCCCTACTGCTTGACAGATTCTCTGACCAACGTTTACTAACGTTGTCTGGTCCTAAAATGGCAAAATCGGGCGACATCCGTATACTGTGGAAAAATGCAAACTGAATTGACTTCATTTGGTTGGAAACCAAGGTAAGGTATTTTCTATTCATCACAGCCTTATTTTGTCTATCTCTATATCAATGAATCTATCAGTCCAACACATTCTCACACCCACCTTGTCATATATGGACCCCCTCCACGCCACTTTTTGACATTTTAAGTGTCCCCAACGCAAAGTTTTTTGACATGCCAGCTGTTCCCATTAAATCAGGGGTCCCCGACCTCTGGGCCGCAAACCGCTACCAGTCCGAGGTCCGCTTGGTACTGGGCCACAGACAGGGAAAAATACATACACTAATCAGGGGTCCCCAACCCGTGAGTGACACAAATGGGCTGACAGCTGGTTCCACTGGCAACAGGTTTATTAGTTTAGACAGGAACTAAGCACAGCTGAAAGGCCACAAAGCTAAATCAGAATCAGACAAGCAGAGGTGAGTCACTGTGGGATCATCCAAGAAGAGTCTAGATAAGTCAGAGTCAAGGCGAGGGTCAGGGCAGGCTGTAGGCTATAGGAGATAAAGCAGAGTCAGAAACAGAAGAACAGGTTCAGGTAGAAATGCTCGGTAATGCAGGCAGGGTGGCACAGACAATACTTCGCACTGAGTCAGGCTCTGTGCAGTGCTTAAGTACCCTGTGGGGGATTGGCAAATAAGAGTCAGCTGAGAGGCATCTGGGGACTGTGCACTGAGGTTGCTGGGAGATGTAGTGTTTTCCGTATCCTTACATTGGGACACGAACCAGTACCAGGACGCGGAATGGTACCCTAGCCCAGTATGGGTTCCACGTCCGTTACTGCGTCCAGTACCACGTCCCGAGGGTTGGGGACCTGTGACTTAATGGGAACACCCAACACGTAAAAAAAACAACGAGTTGGGGACACCCAAAACAATATTAAAAAGTGACGCGGAGGAGGTCCGAACCATTTGTCCATATAAGATGACTTAGGAGTGGGAATGTGTAGATCAGGGGTGTCCAAAGTCAGTCCTCAAAGGCCGGCCTCCTGTTGGTTTTCCAGAAACCCTGCCTTATCTGCTGCTGATTACCTGGATTAGGCGTGTTTGGCTAATAAGGAGTTTCAATGGCAGGCTGGTTGAAAAACATGTAAGACACGGGCCCTTGAGGACAGACTTTGGACACACCTCCTGTAGATCAATCTGGGTCTGGGTTTGGTATTGGCCAGAGGAATGGTGCTTGTTTGACTGCATTGTCACAATTATGAAGTTAGGCGGAGGGAGAATAGTGGTATGGGCTTGTTTTTCTAGAGCTAGGCTTGGGTCAAGTGCAGCTAATGCAAATTTAAACTTTATTTATAGAGCACTTTTCCTGTCAAAGAACACCTCAAAGTACGTTGTGTAAACTAAATAAATACTAATAAAAATAATAGCAAAATCATGATGACAGCCCCTCAACACTCATACTCATT
Organism: Oryzias melastigma; assembly: GCF_002922805.2. Classification (NCBI taxonomy): domain Eukaryota; kingdom Metazoa; phylum Chordata; class Actinopteri; order Beloniformes; family Adrianichthyidae; genus Oryzias; species Oryzias melastigma. Next base: position 6,759,900 of record NC_050535.1, read on the forward strand.
GTACAAAAACGATGTGTATGTTGGATCAGCACATCAAGAAATTTTAAAAAATTGAACTTCGTTGAAACAGTTTAGGAAAAGTCACAAAATTTACCAAAAGTCACAAGAAAATGTTCCAAAAGAACATGTGGGAGAATGGTCTCTACTGAGTCCTCAACTCAACCTCTTTGGCCTGAAATTAAAATGAGGTAAAAAGTTTCTTCACTCACAATTGAGCTTTGGGTAAAGTGGTAAAACATTTCCATAAACACTCCTGAATCCATGGAAGACTTCCCAAAAGAGCTGCAGCTGTTATAGCTGCAAAGGGTGGGCCAACATCGACTTGTAAACCCCTCAGGTTTGATATCTCTTAAGTTAAAACGAAATTTTCATTCACTGGTTATACAGCGAGTTTTAAACTGAGACATTAATGTTCAGCGATAAAAAAGGCTTTGGTGGACATTAGAATTCTTACTGTGCTACAGAAAACTGCTCAAACCACAAGAAGGACTTTTCCATTTAGAAAAATGTCCTGAGGTCAAGGAATCTGTAAAGACCAGTCCGGCCTTTCAAGAAAGGATTTGTTTTCTGTGACCACGATAACCTGAAACACAACAGCCTTGAAAACTTGAAATGAAATTCCTGCAAAGGTAATCTAACCCAAGAGGCTGCTTGTGAAAACAAATTAATAATTTTTTTTGAAAAAAAAAACGTTTCAAACAAGCTTGACTTTATGACTAAGACAATTTGGCAACAATTAAGCAAAGAAAAGCAGCATGGATGTCTTGGAGCTTGATGGGCCTAATGAGTACCAGGTGCCGCAGGGGGGTTGAAGCAGGGAAATTTGATGCGGGCCGGGGGGCAACAGAGATGCAGGTGATCTGAACAAGGAAAACCACAGGAACGGAATCAATTAAAATGCAACACAAGTAAACAGAAGTGAAACTTGATCTATTGGAACACGAGTTATATTTACCGAAAGTTTATGACAAAATGTTAAGAGGCAGTTTTTGAGGTAATCTGGACAGAAACTAGTGAGGAACATGAAGTTATAAACTATAAAAACAAGATATTTTTGTTTCACATTTAAAGGCTATAATGTTTCCAATGTCGAATCCTCTAAAAACAAAAGGCCTGAAGCAATTTTTTTACAATGATTACAAGTTTGACCAGATCTTATCATGACCGTCATCAACACCTCTGGTCATTTCGCTCATTTAGGAGCTTTTTCTGGCAAGGCAAAAATCACAAGTATCTGAGGTTGAGTTATGTCTATAGAAATAAGAAATAGAACTTCAACCAACATAACCAACATTTTTATTTGGTTTATAATGTAACTAAATTGAAACCTAAACTTTAGTCTTTCATTTTATCTATTTATTTTTTGAGTGTGTTGTACACCTTTTATCCCATCAGGGGGCGTCACAGGGAAACAGCTTGGGAATAGGGTTGGGTGATACTGAGCATTTGTGTATCCATCCGATACCAGTCAGTATCACCAATGTCGATATTTCTCATAAATGCGGTGGATATGAAATAAACCTCATAATCTTACAAATTACATGTGGAGTTCCCCAAGGCTCCATCCCGGGACCACTTCTATTTAACATCTACATGCTCCCACTGGCCCAAGTGCTCCTATCAGCCAGCAGCGTTGATGGGTCTCGCCTAATTGGACCCACTTTGGATTCAACTCAATGCACACACCGGGTATTGAACCCAGGATTCCAGTGTGGCAGCCCCCACCAAATCAAAGACAGTTTTGGACAATTCCTGTTGGATTTGAGCCTCTGTGACCGCTTTGTGCCCTTCATGATAAATGGGACATGTATCCGCCTCTGACATGCATCAACACAAGTGAAAAAAAATCCAACAAAACAAGTTTAAAGTGACCACTCAAGAATGTTGGACAGACTTACCTTTTTACCAGCAATGGTTTTTGTTTCGAGGCAATGAATTACAAGAATTTCCAAAATGTCTTTGTTTTTTTTGGCAATATAGTGAGAAGGTTGCATATAAAAGGCAGTGGTTTAGACAGCTTTGTTCAGACAACAGTGAGCCTCTGCTTGGAGGTTTGGTTGTTCATCCTTTGCTCATTTGTCTCTTTTATTACAGGTAAAAAGACTCTTTGGAGACCTTGTACTTCCACAACCATGATCAAGCTGGTAATGTATCATTCTGATTGTTGAGTAATGTAGATATTCTATATAAAAATATATCTGAATGCAATTCTTCTTATAGGTGTGCATTGCGATGGTGGCTGGATTGGTTTTTGGTAGGTACTAACCTTCACTGCTTTTGGTATTAGCACTATTAATATTAAAGCTTTGCTGTTTAAGTGGCACTGCATCAATAAACACACTATTTTCCTGATGATTTCTGCAGATCTAGTTGAACCAATGGAGAAAAACCAAATGAATTCACTGTCTCCCAGGTTTTCTAAAAGGCCACCACGTCCAGGTGCAATTTCTTTACTTCTCAAAGAACTCTAAAAGACATACGTTGCCTGTTTAAAAGTTAATTAAACTAACTTGAAGCAACACAATGACAGTTTTCTTTCTTTTTTCCTCAGCAGGACGAGAGCCAGGTCAGTACTGATGGCAAAACCAAAAATAAAAGTAAAAAAGTGTAATTGTGTGAGATTTCAGCAATCATGGCATCAAAACGTTCAGCTTACTCAGGAGATTACTGCTTGTATTTTTGGTATCCACATATATGCCCCATAGGAAATGAATGAGAAAGTCTTCAAATTAAAACATTTTAGGTAGATTAGAAACAAGCCTTTAAATATATTTATGGACTATGTTTTCCTCTTTTATAGTAACTTTGAAAAAATTTGGAGTTTAGCTAATATTCTAGCAACATGCTAAAGTTTTTGGCTAGTTTGTAATCTACTGAGGTTTTTATAGGCTAATCTAGAGCTTAGCTTCTATTTTAGCAACATGCTAACGTTTTTGGCTAGTTTGCAATCTACTGAGGTTACTATAGGCTAATTTAGAATTTAGCTTAACTTTAGGAACAGGCTAACATTTTTTACTAATTTGGTTTACTGAGGAATTTTAGGCTATTTTGAAGTTTAGCTATTATTTAAGCAATGTGCTAGCCTTTTTTGGCTAATTTGGCATCTACTGAGGTTTTTTATGCTAAATTGGAGTTTAGCTAATATTTTAGCATCATGCTAAAGTTTTTGGCCAATTTGTAATCTACTGAGGTTTTTATAGGCTAATCTAGAGCTTACCTTCTATTTTAGCAACATGCTAACGTTTTTGGCTAGTTTGCAATCTACTGAGGTTATTATAGGCTAATTTAGAATTTAGCTTAACTTTAGGAACAGGCTAACATTTTTGACTAATTTAGTTTGCTGAGGAATTTTAGGTTATTTTGGAGTTTAGCTAGTATTTAAGCAACAAGCAATTGTTTTAGTTTATTTTATTTATTTATTTATTTATTTTTTTTTGCTAATTCGGCATCTACTGAAGGTTTTTGGGCTAATTTTGAGTTTAGCTCATATTTAAGGGACAGGATACATATTTTTGCAAAATTGGCATATGTTAGGGAGTTTTAAGCAATATTACTACAATTTTTTTAGAAAATTAGGTCAACTTCAGCGCTCTTTCATGACAAAATTTCCGTTCTTTTAGCAAATTTAACATTTTGTAAATAGCTTTTAGATTTTCAGCAAATTCCTTCAGAAAATAAAGTAAATAGCTTCACCGTTTTCAGCAAAAAGTTTCCGCATCTTAAGCAACTACTTTCAGTAAAAAGCATTCACACTAACATTATCGCAGCTGATGTACATTTTCTAGTTGCTTTAGTGTCATCTGCTTTTTTTGGATTTATTTTTAGAACTGGAGGTCTACTCTTCCGTTCCCATTCGTAAGCACACATTTTTATGTCAAAACATACATTTTGTCCAAATTATCTTAAAAAAAGAAAAGAAGTTGTGTTTTCTCAGTAACATTTGACTTAATTTGTTTCAGAGTGTTGGACGGAGTGGTTTAACAGAGATAATCCATCCAGAGGTGGAGACCGAGAGACTCTCTCCAGACTTCGGAGACTATACCCCGGAAAAATTTGCCTCAATCCGGCCGGAATTGAAGCAACAACTCTGTCTGGGACCCCTGCAGACAAAACAGAAGATAAGATCTTTAAGTGAGTCAGGCAAAAGAGAGCATAAATATACTGCTCGCCAGGCAGCTGTTAATTATGAAGAACAGCTTTTATGTGGCCTCGATGGATGAATCTCAAATGATGCATTGACGGTTTCGATCTGTTAGGTGGCCTTTAGTGTCAAACCATTACGTTTTTTTTTTCTTTCCAGGAGTGACACAACCACAGGATTTATCTGCAGAAACAGAGACCAAAAACATGGGCAGTGCAATGACTATAGAGTTCGTTTCAGCTGCCCTCCTCCCTACTGTTCCAAAAAAGGTATTATGAATAATCACGATGGGAATCAAAATCGTCAAACACATTTGAATTCTGGCTTTTGCCTCAACAGTTTGCTGGACCAAGTGGTTCGACCGGGACAATCCCTCTGGAACAGGTGACTGGGAGACTTTGAGCAGCCTCAGAAGGGAAAACCAGGGCAAAATTTGTGAATCCCCCTGGTTCATCGAGGTGGTCACCAAGGACTACCCTCACACTCCTGCCATCCAGACGGGAGAGAACTTCTACATGTGAGTAGAAATATGAAAAAACTTAGGGAGGGGAATCGATTAAAAATATTTACCAAATTAATCGCAAGCTTGGAAATAAATTACTTGCGATTAATCACAATTATTTACACAGTATTTGCTCACTACTTATTTTCTGTTAATAATAACAATTAGAAATCACAAACATTTAGACCATTTATTTTGAATTTGTGCTACTGATTAAAAAAAGGAATCAGATTAATCACACTTTGTGTGTGATTAATCGCGATTATCAAGCAATTAATCACGCGATTAATCGCAATTATTGTCACAGTATTTGCTCACCGCTTATTTTCTGTGAATAATAACAATAAGTAATCACAAACCATTTATTTTGAATTTGTGATATCAATTTAAAAAATGAATCAGATTAATCACACTTTTGTGATTAATCGCGATTATCAAGCGATTAATCGCGATTAATCACGGGATTATTCCAGAAGGTTTAGCCAGGTACATTTTATATGACAATTTTTTTTTTTTAAACAACAACAAAAAAAAAACAAATTAAAAGAAACAATGCCAACAATCTTTTCAACAAAACAGGACCAGAGATACATTTTTCCTTCATTTTTATTGTCTGAAATGTTTAACCATGTCTAACCATTTGTATCATATTTGATACAGGTAATTCTGAGACCCCTATCTCAATAGCATAATCAAAACTTTCCTTAAAAACCCTTTGTATGTGACTCCGTCCATGTTTTCTGCTGTGCAGTACCTTATCATTCCACTAGAGGCAGTAGAAGGACTTTTCCTGCTCATTTCAAAATGGCTGCCCCCATGACAGTTTTGGAGGGAAAATGTTTTGCTAATTTTCAACACTTTGGGTTGAGATTAGCTCAGCTATTGTTGTTTTCTTTTCTTAAATGACTACTTGCTGAATTGAAAAAAAAAAAAAAAATGTTGATTATTAATTATGTATAACAGTTTCACCATGTTAAAAATGTGTGGATCAAATTTGAGACAATAGCTAAATGATGGGCTATTTTTTCCCCCTAAATAATATTTTTTCCAAGCCACACAATGTATCATGATTGATATTTAAATATTATGAAAAAAATAATAATTTTCTGTTAATTATTTGATGAAGTGGGCTTAATAGGGTTAAATTTATCAACTTACTGTTGACGTGTATTTAATTTGCGTTGATAAATATCGATAATTCTTTTAGATTAAAATTCACAGCCTTAGAAAAAATCTATTTTTTTTTTGGATAAAAACCTTAAAAAATGCTTCAGATTTATTTGATTTGTCTGTTTTTGTGGAGCTCATTTTTGCTGTTGTTATTTCACAGGTTCAGCCCGACTCAGGGCTTTGTTTGCCGCCAGAAGGATCAGAGCTCAAAAACATGCCTGGACTACAAAGTCCGGTTCGGATGCCCGTGCACCGAGTGAGCCTTCACTCCCAGCTGATGAAAAGGGAGAACTTTATGCTATCACTTAATCTCCTCAATGCTTCTACTTTGTTCTTCTTAAATCCAACATTCTCCTCCCATTCTCACCACATTTGACCCTTTTCGCTGGTTTTATTTTAAACCTCAACAAGGAAGAAAGTTATCGCCTAAAATACTCGCTCTATGTCACCATTTTAGGGTCTTTCCCATTACGTTTGCACGCTTTAAAACTTTGAACTATAAAAAACATATTATGCAAAGACACTGAAATGCAATGTAACAGGGACGGATTATTTTTAACAGACTCCTTATTAAATTGAGTGCAGACAGGGACTCCTCGTGTTATTATATTTGACATGAATGGCAGTGTCCCAGAATAAATAGACATTTTGAAATGTGCAACTGAACGGAAAAATGCTGCAGAATGTATCAAGTCGTATACATTTGTGGATGAAATGGGGTAGAAATAACTGCTAATTTTCAGTGGTTTGTTAGAAAAGAATAGACGGATTAAAGTGGATCCTTTTTTTGATATATCAACAGTTCTATTTCTACAAAGCACCAGATGTCTGAAAGTAGAGCTAAAGTGGATGTTTTATGTATTTTTCTTTCCAAATGTACGGGTAAAAATGATACGTTTCTGTTCTTTCTCTTGTTCTGTGTGTTTTCACGGGGAAATGAAATCAGCAATTAAAATATGATTGAAAAAGCAAATCCAGTTTTGTTGTTTTGTCTCCACTGTATTAGCATTTGATTGGAGGAAAGAAGATTCTCTGAATATATTTGTCTGCATAAACGGACTTCACAGGTGATTGCAACCGGGATAAAAGTGGATCCAAAGTTGTAGAAAAATGCTAATTGTGGCTGTTTTTCTGACTTCTTCAGCTGTGAACCTTTCTAGACTGAAGAATAAGGAAGTGGACGGAATTTGCTAATTCCTCCTCTCTGCTTTTTGAGAGAGAATTAAAAAAAAACGAAGGAAAATTCAACCACATTAGTGGTAAAATGAAATTAAATCTGCAAAGACTGGAGAGCAACTGAAGTGTTAAAGCTTTGGAGCTTTGTGGTGTGCTATTCTTTTCCATTAATCTCTGAATATTCCATGGCCGTGAAGACCTATTTATAGAGCAAGGGATGATTAAGTGGTGAGGCACTGCGCCACAAAGGGAACCAAGCTCATTTTCTCTTTTCCATCCTCTCTCTTTATTACTTCTCCTCTTCCCCGTTCTCCATCCTCGTCTTCGCTCTCCGTCCTCCTGTTTATCATGAATATATACATTTTTACATACCTGGGCGTTCTGGAGCAAATTTTGTCAGTTAATTGTGTTTGGATAAAAAGTTATTTAACTGTCTTCTTGTTCCATATTGTTCAGCATTTATAAAACAATAATGAAATGTTTATTTATTTAGATCACATGTGTTAAAGTCAAGACCCGCGGGCCGGATCCGGCCCTCCAGATCATTTTATTTTATTGTTATTAAAGGCTCAACTTTATCTTGCACTTATTTCTAACTTTTATGATTTTGACAAAATATGCTTTTATGGAGAGTAATTTAAGGTTTAAGTGGATTTATTCTGGAATAATATTCCTGCCTTTTTATTATACATAATTATGTTAAAAAGTTACAGTTTTAAAGTTTAACAAATGGACATTTTTATAGCTTTTTGGACAAAATTATATCTTGGCATTCATTAAGATTTTTTAGGCTGTTTTGGAGTTTAGCTAATATTTCAGCTATATGCTAGCTGTTTTGGCTAATTTAGGCATTTCTTCAGTTTTTTAGGCTATTTTTTTAAAGCTTAGCTAATATTTCAGCTGCATGCTAGCTGTTTTGGCTGAGTTGGGGCTTGTTTTTCAGTTTTCTTTAGTCCAATTTGAAGTTTTCACTAAATTTTTTTTTCTTTCTTTCGGGCAATTTTGAAGTATAGCTAATATTTCAGCTACATGCTAGCTGCTTTAGCCAATTATTTAACTTTAAGT
>NC_050535.1:6767986-6778466 GCF_002922805.2 Oryzias melastigma
AATGTACTCAGGGGGAGAGCGCCCGGCCATCCCCACGCCAAGACCCCCCACCGGGGCAGCAGCTGCAGCCAACATGCTAGCCACTTTAGCTAATTATTTAACTTGAAGTTTTTTTCTGTTTTTAGGCTTTCTTGGAGTTTAGCTATTTTTTCCGTCTATATGCTAGCTGTTTTAGCTAATTTTGGCTTTTTTTGTTTGTTTTCTTGGGCTTTTTTGGAGTTTAGCTAATATGTCATGCTAGCTGCTTTAGCTAAATATTCAACTTTAGCTTTTTTTCTGTTTTTCTTTTTAGGCTGTTTGGCTATTTTTCCAGCAATATGCTAGCTGTTTTGGCTAATTTGGGCTTTTTTAAAAAAAAAAAAAGGTTTTAAGCCTATTTTGGAGTTTAGTATCTACACACTGTGTTAGCTAATTTAGGCCTGTTCGGTTTTTTAGGTTATTTTGAAGTTATTTTTTCAGCTACACACTACAAGGTTTCTTTCTTTTTTTTTTTTTTGCTTGTTTTTAAGAATAATTTGGCATTAATTTCATATTTTAGCTGGCTGTCAGCCTCAGGGTTTTCAGCTATCAATTTCAGCATCTTTATCTATCAGCACTAGCATCTTCAGCGGCCAAATTCTGCGTAAAGCATTCACACTAGCATTATTGGAGGTAATGCTATATGTCTAGTTCATTATTATGTTAAAAAGTTACATTATTAAAGTTTTAAAAATATAGTTTTAGTGTGTTCAATAAATGTTTATACTGTTCGGCTCACGACCTAAGGTGTGTTTTGGATTTTGGCCCCTTGTATGATTGAGTTTCACACCCCTGATTTAGAGAATAATATAATTTTAAGAACTGTAAAGAATTACATTTTCAAGCATCATTCATGAACTTTAAAGCAATATTTCTGTAATCAACTGTTATAACCGTATGTCATTTTTAATTTGAAAAAAAAAATTGAAGAAGATGTGAATGCAGGTCAAACACTTTTAAGTGCACCACAAAGAGGTGGTTGAAGCAGAATGCTTTTAGTTCTGATGTGCATCCACTAAAACGCCGCGCTGCTTCATGGAAGCATGAACTGTAAACTAAAAGCACTAAATGTGCCTGTGTGAAAAAAAAATGCTCAAACTGTTGCTTTTGACCCTTTCTGTCAGAGCTGTGTCAGGACAAAAAAACTGAAATGTAAGAGGTTATGGGCAGGCTGGTACAAATCTACAATTTAAAAGGAAAAACAGGAAAAACCTACATCAACTACATTAGTGAACAAAAAGCCTCCACAAAAGCCAGAATCAGCTATACTCTAATAATAAACCGTGTCCACTGATGTGTAAAAAAAATCGCAGAGAGCTGCTTAGAACGGCATGACTTTGTGGTGGCAGAGGTGACGGCGAAACAAGTGACAGGTGTGGCAATTAACAGGAGCAGGTGATAATGATCAGCAGGGAGGGCAAGAGCGAACGAGCAGAAAATCGGGCAAACTTCAGCCGCGATAACACAAAAATACACCGAATTCTCTTTCCAAAAGGAAAAAAAGAGCTAAAGATATGTGGTAAGTACTAACAAATCAGATGCAGGTTTACACAAATGTATGCTACAAAATAAATCTGTACAATCAAACTGATAGTTAAGATTTATGATTTTTTTTAGAACAGAGTTCATATTATCATAAAGTCACATCAAAATTGTGTAAAAAAAACCTGAAATAAAGGTAATTTGTAATGCAGACTGACAGCCAACTTATTAAATCATTTTTATATATAACACAAAGTTTTATACATTTTTAACCTCAAAAACCAAAATAAAATACACAAACTGTAAAGTAATATAAGGAGATGCTATGAAATAAATAAAAGTTCTGTTTGTATTCAAGACCCACTCGATGTTTTTAACATGTTCTTGTGGCATTTTATGATTTCTGAGTATTTCTTTATTCAAATTGTTGTTAATCAGGTGGTAAAAAGAATAAGAGAGCTTATTTGCGATGTAGAAAATTCTCAAGTAAAATCCTCACAAGCCCCCTGCTGCATTCTGGAATGGTATGAGAAAGAAGGGGCGGGGTTACTCCTCGTCAATGGTCCAACCCACCACCCAGGGGCGAATTTGTAATGAATGACTGGTGCACCACAGAAACCATTTCCTAGAAAAATACTTTTTTTATTATTATTTTTGCTAAAAATGGCATACAATAATGAAACAACTCTGGGCACAATTTTAATATAAATCACAAAATGATTAATTTTTAAAAATAGCATCTGGGTCTGAATGACCCAACATCTGTCATGACTCAATCAGATGTCAGGTCATGCGGACCCAACATCTGGGTCTCCATGACCCAGATGTTGGGCCTGCATGACTCAACACAAAGTGGCCCAACGTCTGGGTCTGTATGACCCAGATGTTGGGTCATACGGACCCAGGTGTTGAGTTGGCATGACCCAACATCTTATTGGGTCATGCCAGATATTGGGTCATGTTGACCCAGGATTTGAGTCAGCATGACCCAACATCTTTTTGGGCCACGCCAGATATTGGGTTATGCAAAAACAGAAGCTGGGCCTGCATGACCCAACACAAAGTGGCTCAACATCTGGGTCTGTATGACCCAGATGTTGGGTCAAAAGTGGCCCAACTGCCGACTCATACGGAACCAGGTGTTGAAGTCTGCATGACCCAACATCTGGATCTCCGTGACCTACATGTTGGGTCATGGAGACCCAGATATTGGGTCATGTGGACCCAGCACCTGTCAATAACATAGATCAGAAATAAAGTAATGCTTGTGTTCAGGATTCACTCTTCAAATCAAAGATGTTTTCTGGATAGTCAAACTGAATCTTTTTGGTAGAACATTTAGAGAAATCAACACCATTGTTAGTTTTTATTTTGGGATCAGCCATTACTCTTCACATGTGCAAAAACAGCTTTGAAACTTCCTACAGCCACATTTTGGTGGAGATATAAAAAGTAATCCCAGCTGACTCCCTCCTCACAGCATCACATTTAATGACCAACCATGTCCAGGCATCTCTTTCTTTATTTTATGTATATTTTTATTTATATTTTTCTCGTCTTCTTCTATGTGTTTCTCTAGTTGGATTCACACTCTAAATGAACTGCACCAAAAAAAAAAAAAAACAGAAGCCCTTATTTTTTAAATAAACTGTATCTTAAATCATATGACATCTCATGTCTTACTACTGAAATTACTCAGCATTTTGCCACATCATTAAAAAAAAAAAAAAAAAAACTGAAAACAGCCTCTGCGCACTTTGAATTGGAGCGCAGACGAATAACACATATTTTCTCTTTGAGAGAAATTGCTTCTCTTCGAGTTAAAAGTAGCATCCATCCTGGCAACAGAAGCTTGTGCAAGCCATTCTTCTCTCTATTTATCGATCGGTTGTAAACAAACAAAAATAGTTCACACCACCACCCACAGTATTAGTGTGTGTAGAATAGCGGCACTCCTTTATGGGCACAGAACCTACAGAGTAATGAAAAGAAATCATTATGGAAGTTAGTTGAGGCCATTAACTCCTGGTTCCCAGCCATTTACCATTTATGTCAGTTCTTGGAGAGTGATCTCATAATCTGGACCAGCTTTCTATTCCAGACTAGAGTCTTTTAATAAGATCTCTGCCTTCCATGCATGAGAATCAGTAACAGGAGCGGCATCGCTTGCATGGCTCCTCATCTCACTCTGATCAATATTATTAATTCTTCCTCTCTGCTCCTGTGCTGCATGCAGCTTTCTCCAAGTTGAAAAAGAAGATGAGCGGGGGGGGGGTGCATCCACATCTTTTTGCTGGAGATAGCGAGATCTGACAAAAACCCTCTTGACTCTCTCCTGCAGAAAGGAGCTTAACCCTGATCTCCTCTCCTGCAGCACTAAAATCACACTCTCTAAGCATCTTCTCCTCAATTGCTTTGATTGTGGTTTTAAGTTCTTTTCTTTTTAAGTACTTTTCTTTAACGGCAGCCGCCATATTTCAGGTATGCTGTTGACAAAAGACATAGACTTAAACTTTATCAAGTTCTTAGCGCAGCTTTGGGGAACAAAAATTGCTTTTTTCTGATCTTCTTGTGTGCAGAAAATCATATAATTTATGCAATAAATACAGTTTTATCTGGAATATAGAAAAAAATTTCTAACAGTTGAATAATTATTTTTGAGCTTGTAAAATGTAAACCCATCAGAATTTTGTGCTAATATAAACCTTTGCAAACTAATCAAGCCACAACTTGGACAAAATTGGTAAATATTCTTTAAAAAAACACCAAGTTTTTGGGTTTCTTGCCTCATTTTTTCCCCTTATAAATAATTTATTTTCCACCCGTCTGGCTCCGGTTTCCTGCTGTTGAGGATACAAAACTGTAACACCTCAAGCTTCAGTGGACAGGTAAACATTTTATGTTTTACACCTTTATATTAAAACATATTTTCGTTTATCCTGATTTTTCACAAGTCCTTAAAAATCCACCCTCGTGCTTTTTCTTGATGAATGCAGTATAACTCTAAAGTTGAATTTTGAAATTGGGTTTCACCATTACAATTCTAGCTTAAAAATGCTCAAAATAAATGAAACTACTGCTGCCACAAATTATTGTTTTAATAGTTGATTAATCATCAATTATTTTTTCTGATTCGTCGATCAATCGGGTCATGAGCAAACTGGATTTAAAGCATACATCTCGACAATCATTAGTTTTAAACTAACTGAAAACTAGATATATAGCATTAACGCTAGTGTGAATGCTGTAAGCTGAATTCGACCGCTGAAGATGCTGAAATTGATGCTAAAAACGCTGAAGCTGATAGCTGAAATTGCCAAAACTAATAGCTGAAAACGCTGAAGCTGATTGCCAGCTAAAATATTTGTTAAATGCCAATATGTGTACAAAATTGGATAAAAGCCTGTTAGCCAAAACAGCTAGCATGCAGTTGAAATATAAGCTAAACTCCAAAATAGCCTAAAACTGAAATAAAGCCTAAATGAGCCAAAATAGCTAGCATGTTGCTTAAATATTAGCCAAACACCAAAATAGCCTAAAAACATAATTAAATGAGCCAAAATAGCTAACATGCGGCTGAAATATTAGCTAAACTCCAAAATAGGCTAAAAACTAAAATAAATCCTGAATTAGCCAAAATAGCTAGCATGTTGTTAAATATCAGCTAAACTCTAAAATTGCCTAAAAACTAAAAAAAAAATTAAAAAATAAACCACAACAGCTCGCAAGCAGCTGAAATATTAGTTAAACTCCAAAATACACCAAAAAACATGAAAAAAGCCAGAATTAGCAAAAATAGCTAGCATGTAGCTAAAATATTAGCTAAACTCCAAAGTAGCCTAAAAAGCTGATAAAAAAAACTGAATTAGCCAAAAAAAGCTAACTGAAATATTAGCCAAAAACCAAAATAGCCTTAAAAAGTTAAAAAAAAATTAGCCAAAATAGCTAGCATGCAGCTGAAATATTTGCTAAACTCCAGAATAGCCCAACAAACAAAAAAAGCCAGGATTAGCCAAGATAGCTAGCATGTAGCTAAAATATTAGCTAAACTCCAAAGTAGCCTAAAAAGCTGATTTAAAAAAAAAATGAATAACCCAAAATATCCAACAGTTAGGTGAAATATTGGCCAAAAACCAAAATAGCCTAAAAAAACTAAAAAAAAAAAAATCAGCCAAAATAGCTAGCATGTAGCTGAAATATTAGCCTAAAAAAACCCAAATAAATGCCAAAATAGTCAAATGCTAGGATAATTCCATTATTACTTTCAACTTTACCACACTCTGACCCCAAATAACATAAAGTAACGACTACTCAAGTATTAAATTTGTCATCGACTATTAAAAAGAATTTCCTCCACAGTGACACTTCTGTCCAGCAGGATTCTGCTTTTCCTTTTCCTGGAGAGATGGAATCTCTGAGGTCGCCCTTATTTATTCACTTACCCAACAACAACCACATATACACATGGAATTCATCCACTAGTCCTCAACAAGGTTTTGTTTTCTCTGGATTTTATAGTGGCTTAGAGGGCAGCATTTTTCTGCAGGGTGGATTTTCCAAAGGACTTGCTATAAATAATGCAAAACCTCCATAACCAGCATTCTGTGCATTCAAACCTCAACACGGATTTATGGCCAAAAAGCTGGACTTCCGACTGACAGGTAGAGAGAATTGTAAAAAATATAGCCTTTTCGCTCAAGAATCAAGTCAAATTATAACCTTCCATTGTTATTTAGCTTTTAAAACTACTAATTTTCCTCCAAACAACCGCTTCTTAACCTCTCAAGCGTTTCTACTCATTATATTTTTGGTTTTGGCAGCATGCAAAAAAATAAATAAAAACATCCCACCTTTAAGAGGCACTTTGAGTTGTTTTTAGCAAATCCTTCACAAGACCGTTTGGTAATTTTTAAATCAGTGTGTCACACGGTATTATACAGCAAAAATAAAAAAATATTCATATTTGTGAAAATGCCATTCTTGGGGAAATATTGTGCAAAAGAGTCTGCCACCACCTTCTGAATCTTTTGATAGTAAAAACTGACGTTAAATCCTTTTTACCAAAGCCTGGAGAGCTATTAGAGCATGACTCCTGGGAGATGAGCAGGACAAAAACACTGCGCCTCTACCTTTACGGAAGGTAGGAACAGTAACAGGCTATTTTCACTCTGACACGCCGTGTTAGTCGTGCCAGCTTTTGCCTGTGTGCAACTCCTGTGTGATATCTGTTGGGGACATTTTGTTTCTAGTCACAGCAGCTGATCCCCTGATTGAAAACACTGAATGCTGAGAGGGTTTTATCCCCGTGTGGAGTTTCTGATCCTGGGTGTCTGAGTCATTCTCACCCCGAGCTGAAACAGTTGATCCCTGGATCTGTGTGGAAACAGAGTGGATTTCAGCCGCAAGATGGAAGCGGGAAAGTTGGGAGATCTCAGCCTGACACCACGCTGCACTGGGAAATAAATAGAAGTGTTTTGGGTCCAAAAGGTCTTTAGTAGCTGTTTAGGCAACAAAACAAAAACATTTTTAGAATATTTCTGAGATTAAACACCATTATAAAAGAGCAGAAAAATATGTATTGTCCTAAACATCGTCTTAAACAACAAAAAAATGTAGATTAACTTCCTTAGCAATTTTCAAATCACTTAAAAGTTCATGAAAATACAGATTTTTGCTCTACAATATTGTTTGTTTTATATGACAGTATATGAGAACTGGACTAAGTCACCCCTCCTTCCTGGTGTTCCAAACAGGAAGTATCTGCTGGCTCCAAACAGCTATTATTCAGTCATTATATATGTCAGAATAACCAAACTTACTTTGCTACCTTTTTTTAAACATGTTTTTGCTTATTTTAATCATTTTTGTTCTATTTTCTCAGTAAACTGACTAATCAGACGCCAGTGGCCCCAAACAACAAGATGCTGGAAGTTTATAATCGTTAGTCAGGTGTGAATGTCTAAAAGGGGTGGGGCCTGTCCACACACACTCAGATGTCACAAACATACCTGTTGGCTCCAAATGTCTTCACATACAACCCACCTACTTATGCGTACAAACCAACACTGGTCATCCCCACACCAGGAGGCAGTGGCAGTAGCCAGGACCCCCTGGCACTCACACAGTAGAGCTGATGGAAGAAATTCGCCAGCCGGGTGATCCCGTCGAGCACCCAGACCAGGATGCAAGGACGCCATTGCCAGAAAACAAGGAGGCATGGGAGCACAGAGAGTGCAGGCTCCAACCCAACCAGAAGAGCACGCCCCCCTGCGCTCGCCAGGAGGCCCAGGGTGGGTCCCCAGCCCAAGACAAGCAACCGAGGAGTTCTGAGCATCACCCCAACTCCAGACACAAGCAAGGGTTCCCCCTGCGCCCATAATCAAGGTAACCACCTGCCCGGTCCTGGGGCAGGGGCCACACACCGCCACCTAGGAAAGGGAGAGAAGCGGGGGTCCCCGAAGAATGTTGTAGACATAGGTTGTGTCTAAATCCACCCCCCTAATCACTATATAATGCGTTCGCTATTTTCTAGTGCTGTCTGAATCTACCAATTCCAAATCAAGTGCACTCGAAATTTCCCAGAAGGCTTTGCGTAAAACTAGCGTGCATCGATGCTTACTAGATTAGCAAATATAGACCACAATGCATTGCAGTCAAGTAATTTTGAACAAAAAGTAAATGTATTTAAATGTAATATTTGAATAAACCATCCACATTTACACCATCAGAAGAGTGGAGTCAGGAATACTCATCGTGAAATGTTCATATTTATTCGATTTTCACTTTGTGAAATCGGTGACGTCATAGAAAAAACAAAAGAAAAGTAGTGAACATCGGGTTTGAATTACTTTTAAAATCCAGAACACTATATAGTCCCACACTATATATATTTTTTTGTAGTTAGGGGTTGGGGGGAATTCTGACACAACCACAATGTAAGCCATTTTTTAGGTGATGTCACACTCTGTCCAGTTCTCATATACTGTCAATGTGTTTTACTGTACATGCACAAGTTCAAAAATATGTAAGCAATTCTCATAGATTAGCTTGGTTCTGTTAATTACCGACCAAAAACTGCTTTTAGAACTAGAACTGGTTTTACAAATTGATCAATATTCCAATAGAAATCCAATATAACTGTGAATTTCTGACTCAAAAATAAAATCAGTTCAGTTTTTTTATGTTCATTCCACTCAATAAAATTTTATCTAGAGCTAAAATCTGTTATACAGAACTCATGTCTTCTCCTAAGCTGGATTGGCATGAACCAGTAACTCTAGAAACTTTCTGATATTTTCTTAATACATCCATTTTCTCCTTACATCTCTGTCTGACCCTCCACTTACTCCTGTGCAAAGGATCAAAACATTGAGACGTCTTTGCAGAAATAAAAGATTATTGGAGGAATTCCTGCAACAGAATGCAACGCCTTGCGAGTTCCTTACTGGCTATCCAGTTTCTCTCTCTACAGGCAGGTCCTTGGCATCGGAAAACCCGTCGGGGAGAGTCACTTTTTGCAAGGATTGCCAACATTGCCAAGATTTTTGTTTGAAGGCCAAACTATGTGGGCAGACAGATGCATCTGTTCGCATTCTGTGTATTCCTCTCTTTCAAATTTTATCTCCCTTCCTCACCATCTCTTTCTCTGTCGGCTTCACGCACGTGCACACACACACAAACACACACACTGGAGGTTGTTTCCTCATCGTTCACACTGAGAAATGCCCTGTAAGGACATCCTTATCCTACAAACCAGACTCTGCTGGGTGCTCTGTAATAACAGCTCCAGCCGTCCACCATCCAATCAGTCTGACTCTCTGCTGAGTGCATGTGGGTTTGTGTGTGTGTTAGTGTTTGTGTGTGAGTGCTAGAGAATATGTATGAAGTTGTTTCCCCCCTAAAATCTGTAACCACAAAGCACAGGAAGCATTTGTTTTCCCAACAAAAACAGAGATAAACACATAAAAAAGTATCTTTTATACAGATTTAGGAGCCAAATACAATTATCCTATTTATTTCTGACAGTTTCAAGATCTATCTACAGTAATATATATATATATATATATATATATATATATATATATATATATACCCACATATAGTATGAGTACAATGTGGGCAGAAAGTGGTGGATTATACCCTGGAGAAGTATAAGACTTTATGGATATTTGACTTTTTATTAGACTGGAGAAGTGGGTCAGCCTTTCACTCCATGTGAAAGTGCTGTGAACTTAAACTGACTTATTTTAAACTTTAAGCCAGTCAATTTAAGACAAATGTTTCTCTAAATCAGGAGTCCCCAAACTGTTTCTTGTGAGGGCCAAATAACTGTTTTCTTCTCTGATTGGGGGGCCGGGACTGGTTCGTAGGCTAACAAAAAAATTTAACAATCACAGCCTAATATGTGTGTGTGTGTGTGTGTGTGTATATATATATTAGTATGTAGTATAGAGTAATTCAATTTAAATTTTAACCCTAAAACAATTAATTAGATTATATATTTATAAGTAGTATAAGTATAATATTGTGTTGTATATAGTATTGTAAATTGTGTCATATTGTACATCTTTCTTCACTCACATGTACTGGTGTCTACTGGTTTGACAACATCAATCCTTAAATCCTTGAATCCTAAACGTAAACATTTATGTCTTTCCAGAAAGCCAAACAGAGCCAAATTTTTAATAATTAAATTCTGTAGTCTTCACAGAAAAAAAAAAAAAATACTAAAACATTTTAAAAATTAACCCAATAAATGGTCTATCCTCTCCCATCACAGTTCAGACTGCAGAAGGGCGGAATAAAAAATCACGTTCTATGTGTGTCTAGACTGGCCAGATTGAGAAAAAATATGTACTATGCGTCTGACAGTGTTTCGCTGGCCGGGCCAAATCCGCGGGCTGTAGTTTGGTCTCTAAATTATCCAATTCTAGTTGTTATAATATGAACGATTCTCTGAAGCTCCTATGTAAATATATAG
>NC_050535.1:6778589-6786868 GCF_002922805.2 Oryzias melastigma
TATGTATATATATATACTACATATATCTATATATGTATATATATACAGATATATATATATATATATATTTACATAGGAGATTCAGAGAATCGTTCATATTAGAACAACTTGAATTGGATAATTTAGAGCCCAAACTACAGCCCGCGGATTTGGCCCGGCCAGCGAAACACTGTCAGACGCATATATACCTATATATATAGATAGATATATACACACATATACAAATATATATATACATATACATATATATGTATATATATATGTAGATATACATATATATATATATATATATATATATACATATACACACACATACAAATATATATATACATATACATATATATATGTATATATTAAACTCATATTAGATTCGCCTCTTATGGTAAAATGGCGTATACTTGTATAGCGCTTTCTACCCTCCTTCGAGGGCCCAAAGCGCTTCACAGTCACAGACCCATTCACCCATTCACACGCACATTCACACTCTTATGAACACATAGCTTTAAATCTGTATTTAAAAATGGTTTCCTGTGAATATTTTTACAATATTTGCTACAAATCATTATTTTGTATCCTTAAGTAAGAACTTTAACACCTCGCCGTGATCTTGAGCAATTTAACCGCATGATCTGATATCTGAGCAGTGTCTCTCTCACCATTTAATAAAATATTGCAGCAATTTACACCTTCATTATTCTCTTAGTCTACATTAGTGCAGCAGATGAGTGCAGTGCTACAATCACTGTATAAGATTCAATTTATATCGAGCAGTTGTGGTTTTTAGTGTCAGCCCCTCCGCGCTCCGCGATGCCATTTCTCTGCCGCGATTAAACTTCAAGACCGGTCCCGTTTCTCATTTCTTCTCAAGTTTAATTGCGGCGGCCGAAATCGGCGGCTGTTTTCGGCGTTAACTGAAAGTTAAGACTGGGGCGCAGCACCCGGAGGTAAGTCTGGCTGACTGCGGCTGCTGGAGGGAGGGATTTGCAGGCATCAGTCAGAGCTAACTGGAACTGACAGTGTGCAGAGAGGTCCTAATTACTGTCTCACTTGACTAATTGTCGTCTCTGAAGAATGTATTTCCACTGAGGTCCCAGGGATTTCACTGAGAGCACTGCTCAGGACACGCGGGCCATTACTAACTTTGCAAGTTATGTTCAAAGGCATGGCTTTGATGTGAGAAATATAAAAATCCTGGACTCAACTGCTGAAGGGAGTCATAAATACTGTGCTGCACTTGCAGGGATGAATGCCGTTTTTACTAAGGAAAGGAATGGGCTTATACATTTTGCACATGTTGAGACATCCTTGGCCACAGTCATCCTGACATAATAGGGTGATGTAGTGAGAGCGCCTCTGGCTTTCTGGAGCCAGCCATGTCAAAATAACTTGTAGAGTTCAAAATAATGCAGTAGAGATGAGCCTTTCGTGCAGGGCAACTGAACTGAATGAATGTCTTCTTTTTCAAGGCCTTACCATTCAAAGTGCATCAGCTTCTCGTTTCCATGGTTTCCTTCTCCATGTCAATGCTATCTTTCCACCAGTCAGTGTGTGAGGGAGAGAGGGAGGGCGGGCGGAGAGAGAAAGGGAGAGAATGACAGGAAGCTTTTTGCAGCGGTTATCTCTCTTTTGCATAAAGTCCCCTTTGCATTTGGAAGTTCACAAACGGTGTTTGAATAAACACACCAGTCAGCTCACACGGAGGCCCCTGTGGGTTACAAGTGAGTGGGTGTGTGTAAACTCATCTCTTTTGTGGTCTCGCTGAAAAAAAAAGAAAAAAAATCTACACGGTCTGATCATGGATGAGAATAAAAGTACATCTCTCCAACGGCACCAAGGGTATTTTTTTCCCTATTAGTCACGACAAGCTAAAGAAGCAGGAGCTGTTTGAACATTATAATGAGGCAATTTGCCATTCCAATCTATTCCTCTTGAGTAACCGGGTTACGCAAAGTTATCCCCTTCTGATTGGCCCTCGAGAAGAAAATAAAGTTTTTTTTAATAATGTAATTGCTCACATTTAAACCAGGAATATATGCAGACAGCACGCTGTCCAACTGAGATCTTATTTTCTTGATATTAGCCCAGAGAGGGCTCTGGCTTCAAGGGGAAGCCAGCTTGCATACCTGTCAGGTGAAGCCTTCTTCCTCCGCTCCATAAGCATTCCTTTCATGCTGTGAGGCTCTGCAGACTTTCACAGAAACCCGGGATTTCTTCATAATTATGTTAATGGCCCAGATGGTAGCATGATGATTGCCATTCTCTTTGATTTTCTCACACTTCAGAGTGCTGGTGTGCAGACCCACGCAACCAGACACAGCTTCAAAGTCAATGTTCACACCACCTACTTGATTCCATGTAATTAGTTTTTTTTTTTCTTCTTTTTGGTGCTACAATCACCCCACAGTTTAAAAGCATTTGCTGTTATTTGTGGAGGGGATTTTACAGATCTTGTGACTCTTACGGCTCTTCAGTGAGAGGAGAGATGGCATCACCGCTCCGTCACCCGTTCTGGTTTTGATCGTCATTTACACAGAAGTGAAAACCCCAGCAGTGTTCTATGGAGGCATGTGTGACTCATAATACAAAATAAAAGTCAATTTTGGAAATGCTTTTTCATTTTCAAAAGGTGGATGTTATTCACACGTATTTACCAGCACAGAAAGTGATGGAAATTCATGTAATACATGCAGCCAAGATCCCATTGCTGCATTAGCCACACACATTTTAAGTGATTTTTAAGGATTTTGTTGTTGGCCGCATGTATTAAAAATTAAACGTATAGTTAAAGTTAACTTTAAAACTCCTAAATGTGTTAAATAAAATTTTTCTGGGTCTGTGCGACTAAGAAAAAAGTTTAGCTCTGGCCACACGTTTTTCAAAAATGACGTGCGAATAGACACTTTCTTTTTAAAATGTACCTGCATTTTTTTGTCTCTTAAATGAAATGAAAAAGAAATTCTCCGAACGGCTTTATCTATTTCTTGTTCAACACCACTCATTCTGTAACTTAATTAAAATGAAAAAGAAAATGGCATTTGACTTTTCATTTTCAAAAAGTTCTTTTGTAAATTTGTATCAAAATTCAATTATAAATATCAAATTTGAAAATTAAAATGGATTAACAGAAAGACTTTCATTTTTGACGTAATGCAGTTAGATTGTGAAAATGAAAAAAACGTTTCTGTTTTTGCATTTTAATTTTAAAATCTGGACCAAAATTCTATTATAAATATCAAATTTGAAAATTAAAATGGATTAACAGAAATGCTTATTCATTTTCACAATGTAAAAGCATTACTTGTCTCTTCAATAAAATGAAAAAGAAATTCTCTGAACGGCTTTTCCATTTTCTTGTTCAACACCACTCATTCTGTGACACAATTAAAATGATAAAGAAAATGCCTTTTTTGCCTTTCTTTTTCAAAAAGTTCTCGGGTGTATTTGTACCAAAATACAATTAGAAATATCAAATTTGAAAATTAAAATGCTTCAACAGAAAGACTTTCATTTTTGACGTAATGCAGTTAGATTGTGAAAATGAAAAAAACGTTTCTGTTTTTGCATTTTAATTTCAAAATCTGGACCAAAATTCTATTATAAATATCAAATTTAAAAATTAAAATGGATCAACGGAAATGCTTTTTCCTTTTCACAATGTAACTGCATTACTGGTTTTTTCACAAAATGAAAAAGCAATTCTCTGAACAGCTTTTCCATTTTTTTTGTTCAACACCACTCATTCTGTGACATAATTAAAATGACAAGAAAATAGCATTTAACATTTCATTTTTTTTATTTCTCTGGTAAATTCGTACCAAAATTAAACTAGAAATATCAAATTTAAAAATTAAAATTCATAAACTGTAATGCAGTTGCATTGTGAAAATGAAAAAGCATTTCTTCAGTATTGACTTTCATTTTTAATTACGAGTCACATACACTTCCGTAGGATCTTCTCATTTCATCGCTGAGATACATTTTAATTGCACTCTAATTCGGAGCATAAATATGGATGACTTTGTTTTGAGGTGGCTCACATTCCTGCACACGCTGGTCAGTTTCTCACATTTAAACCCCACAATGACTGTGTTCATCCATGCTTGGACTCTGGTGGCACCGATCAAAGAGTTCCTTTCACGTCCCCCTGGGGATTAAATAGCCTTCAATCCTCAGGGGCGGGGGGCTGCACTGCTGTACCTTTACTTCCAGCTGATGCACTCGCCTATGAAGAGCTGCTCATGGGGGCGGATGCTGATAAGGTGCTTCCACTGGGCCTATGCAAGAGAAGCAGATATAAATCTTCACGGTGCAAGGCGAACCATGGAATACAGCCTGTTTTTAACCTGCTTGTCAGATTGAAACGCTTTTGGCTAGACAGATACTGGAGGTCTTTCCCTGTGAAATTTAACCAGCAGTTAAAGCTTTGTATGCCACACATGCTTTTTTTTTATCGAAGAATGGCTCACTAACTTAAATCTGTTGCTGGGAGGCTTTTACCTCTCTCTGGACTCATTTGCATAGGTTACATATTCAAGCCTCCCAGCAGCTTTCTCTGGTATTATGGAATTGTGTGTCTGATTATTTTAATTAATTCCATCCTACTCTTCTCTCATTGTTAGCATTAAAAAATGACTTTTGGAATCCAAAAATGGTGACTAAAACCAAATCTTCTTGAAGAATCAGGCATGTTGTGGATCAATGCTCAGAGTGACTTCTTCAATCCATTTGTGTCCTTGTGACTAAGCAAAATTGCAATTTTCCCTCATCTTCTTATGAAGTCTTAAATTCTTGCACACACCTTATATTATTTAGTGACCTTCCTCGATTCAAAGACCTACTCTAATCATATTTTAATCTATTTTAAAAGCATTGCAGAAGTCTTTTAATCGTGAAGCCAAAAGAAATGCTTTCTAGGAATTAGTTTCTGCAGTTGGCTGCATGAAGGACTGGAAAAAGGAGAACCAGGGTGCAATGGCGACATACAAAGGGTGCAAGACCCTTTATATGTCGCCTCAAGTAGGCCCAGGTCCGAGTGTCCCGATGTTATCTTGCACTCATTTCAAACTTAGATATTTTTGACAAAATATATTTTATGGAGGGTAAACTATTAAAAGTAATTTAAGGTTTAAGTTGATTTATTCTGGAATAAAAGCCCTTTCGTCTTGTTATTCATAATTATGTTTAAAAAGTTACGATTTTAAAGTTTTAAAAATTGGCATTCTGCTAGCTTTTTGGACAATTTTAGCATTTACTAAGATTTTTAGGCTGTTTAAGTTTAACTAATATTTTAGCTCAATGCTAGCTGTTTTGGCTAATTTAGACTTTTTTATTTTAGTTTTTTGGCTGTTTCAGAGTTTAGATAATATTTCAGCTACATCTTCGCTGAAATTGGCTAGTTTTGGCTTTTTTCACTTTTTTAGGCGATTGTCATATTTAGCTATTTTTCAGCTACATGCTAGGTGTTTTAACTAACCTTAGTTTTTTTTTGGAGGGGGGGGGGGTAATTTGGCATCTAGCTAATATGTTAACTGGCTCTCAGATTCAGCATTTTCAGCCTTTTTTAAATATTGTGATTTCAGCTATCGTTTTCTGCGTTTTCAGCTATCATTTTCAGTTTTTCAGCTATCATTTTCAGAGTTTTCAGCTATTGTTTTCAGCGTTTTCAGCTATCATTTTTTTAGCTATCATTTTCAACGTTTTCAGCAAATAGCTTCAGTGATTTCAGCTTCATTTTCAGCATTTTCAGCTATCAACTTCAGCATTTTCAGCGATCAGCTTCAGTGTTTTTAGCTATCACTTTCAGCATCTTCAACTATCAGCACTAGTGTCCTCAGTGCTAGTCCCCAACCTGGATTAAATACAGGGTTGTGTCACATGTAAAAAATAAAAATTGGATCAATTAACACAAGTTCTGCAATTTGTTACATTTAAAAATATTATTGTTTTTATCAAATTACATTCTACGTTGAATAAACCATCAACTAAAAATGTAATTAAATGAAAATTACCTTTTTAAAATGTAACAAATTGCAGAACTTTCGTGTATTGATCCAATGGTTCATTCTTTTCAGTGCAGGAACGGCATAAAATCTCTGCTGAAACAAGTGGAGATAGCTGTAAGGCAGCAGTAGTTCATTAGAAATTCACCTCTTACTTGTGGGCGGGATCGCTGGAACTTTCAACTCTGGAGGAGACATTCTAGTTGATTTTTCACTGTCTACAACCCAGTGGGAACCACAAAGTCTTCCTTTAAAAAAATAAGATTTGCATTTATGCTATTGTTACTACTGTGATTAACATAAATGAACTGTTGGTCAATTTGCAAAACACAAACCCTAAAAGAAAATATAATTATTTTAACTTTTGACAGAAGTTCATTAGTGTAATATCAGCACTTAATTTCACTGTTGTTGGTGAATTTCTGCCAGAAATTTAAATCTAATTAAACAAAAAGAAATCCGAGCCAATTAAATGACCCCTTCCATATTTTTCGAACACACTAAAAATTCCTTAATTTTTTCAAAAATCGAAAATTTGCTTAAAATTCAAAGATGAAAATCCAGTTTTTTGACTTTTTAACATGTATGTGTGACATTATTCTCATCAAAGAGAACAAATGTAAGAAGAAATCTTTTTGTTTTTGCATTTCCAAATATTTCTCCTTATAATTTGCTGTCAATCAAACTGACAACATCTCTGCTGCACATAACAGAATCAATACGGCTGGACATTACTGATATCGATAGCAGCAGCGAAGACAGAGCTATCATGATCAGACAGGAGGAAGATCAGGGGCGGGGCTACTCAGCTCTAAAAGCCACGCCCCCTCAGAGGAGATTTTGGAAACAGAGGCTTCAGATCTACAAGAAAAATGCCTTTTTAGGACATTTAGGTTGTTGGATTTTGGTCAAAAACTTCATAATCATAATTAAAACACAACTGGGAACATTTTTTAAACAAAAAAAAAAGTCATACGGAAACTTTAAAAACACAATTTTCATTCTTTAGTTAAAAATAACAAATAGATTTCTCAATAAAGTAACGTAATTTGTTTAAAGAAAAAACTTTCTGGAGTTTTTACTCTTTAAAGTATTGAAAATTGTTTTTTATAAGCAAGTTATTATGAAAAAACAGCAATAAACATCATTTCTTCAAAATAGTAGAAATGTTTTGTTAAACGCCAAAAAAAAGTGAATTTTTAAAAAATGCTTTCATATTGTATATTTCTGTATAAAACGAATAGGTTTTCTAAAGTTTCTGTGTATCCAGGATTATTTTAATGGCCGATGGTTTCCCAACTTCTCCCACACTTTTGTTTCTGCTAGCTTGTTTGTCACACGTCTAGCAGGTCCTTGAGTCACAGTGATCAGATTGTAGCATTCTTGAGAAACCTTTGGCAGAGATCTTCGCCATCTTCCTCTTCACTTCTCCCTCATCTTCTCTCTGTATTGCTGAGGGGATTCATTGTTGTATGACCTGCAGCAGGGCGGTGGAGCTACACTCGTGGCATCACCAAAGAGGGAACTACAAGTACAGTAATCTACAAACCTCTGCAGTCTCTGACTGCAATCACTTTTTCCTTTAAAGAGGGTTTTCATTGCATTTGATATGTTCTTCTTATGTATTTGTTGCAAAGTTTAGGGTATGTATGATATTGGATCAGCAACAAACTTTCCATATCATCTTTTTTTTAAGTATTTTCATGGTAAATTACTTAATGTGACGGTTGTTAAAAATTAGCCTTAATAAGATACAGTACACTAAAAATGTATTCCATGAGGTGTAATATAGTACAGCAAGTACACTATAGATCACATGTGTCATAGTCAAGGCCCGGGGGCCGGATCCGGCCCTCCAGATCATTTTATTTTATTGTTATTTATGGCCCGATGTTATCTTGTGCTTATTTCAAACTTCTATATTTTTGAGAAAGTATATTTTATGGAGAGTAAAATATTGAAAGTTATTTAATGTTGATTTATTCTGGAATAATATTCCTTCCTTTTTGTTATTCATAATTATGTTTAAAAAGTTACAATTTTAAAGTTTTAAATTGAATTTACTAAGATTTTTTAGGCTATTTTAAAGTTTAGCTAATATTTCAGCTAAATGCTAGCTGTTTTGGCTAATTTAGAGTTTTTTTTAGTTTTTTATGTTGTTTTGGAGTTTAGATAATATTTCAGCAACATGTTAGCTGAAATTGTCTAATTTTGGCTTTTTTCAAAATTTTAAGCTATTTTGATGTTTAGCTTTTTTTTAGCTACATGCTAGGTGTTTTG
>NC_050535.1:6786925-6797939 GCF_002922805.2 Oryzias melastigma
CTGGCTCTCAATTTCAGCATTTTCAGCGTTTTCAACTATTGTGATTTCAGATTTCATTTTCAGCGTTTTCAGCTTCTAGCTTCAGTGATTTCAGCTATCACTTTCACCGTTTTCAGCTGTCATTTTCAGCGTTTTTAGCTATTAGCTTCAGTGATTTCAGCTATCATTTTCAGCGTTTTCAGCCATCATTTTCAGCTATAAACTTCAGTGATTTCAGCT
Source organism: Oryzias melastigma (assembly GCF_002922805.2). Lineage (NCBI taxonomy): Eukaryota > Metazoa > Chordata > Actinopteri > Beloniformes > Adrianichthyidae > Oryzias > Oryzias melastigma. The sequence continues at coordinate 6,787,145 of NC_050535.1, forward strand.
ATCACTTTCAGCGTTTTCAGCTATCATTTTCAGCGTTTTCAGCCATCATTTTCAGCTATTAACTTCAGTGATTTCAGCTATCACTTTCAGCGTTTTCAGCTATCATTTTCAGCGTTTTCAGCTATTAGCTTCAGTTATTTCAGCTATCATTTTCAGCGTTTTCAGCCATCAGCTTCAGTGTTTTTAGCTATCAATATCAGCATTTTCAGCTATCAGCACTAGCATCTTCAGCGCCAAATTTAGCTTACAGCATTCACACTAGTATCGCAGATAATGCTATATATCTAGTTCCTAATTATGTTAAAAAGTTACAGTTTTAAAGTTTAAAATATTTGTTTTAGATTGTTCAATAAATGTGTATCCTGTTCGGCCCTCAAGTTAGCGTGTGTTTTGGATTTTGGCCCCTTGTGTGATTGAGTTTGACGCCCCTGATTTAAAGTTTACAATACATAGATGTTACATATAAAGTAAACTTCAAGTATAGTGCCTCACTTTTAGCATGGACTAAGTATATTTGTAGGACACGTAAATACACAAATTTTTACCCATAGGGGACCTCATGGAAGACAACTTTTCATACCCAGTTGATGTCTAAGTTATAAAATATTTCTTACTAACACTGGGGTTTCAGGGAGAAAAAGTCCAACTTTACTTTAATTTTCAACATTTTTTTTTATTGTGAAACATGATGGTGAGTACACGCAAAGCGTATTTTATTAGGTATACTTGGTGCTAATATAAAACAGCAATTAAACGTTATGTGTAGTATAGTATAAGTATAATAGTTGAATACTTTCTCAGAGTAAATTGGAAAACTTGAATTTTACAACATATAGTTTGTTTTAAAAAAGTATACGTCAAGTATACTGCCATATATGCAAAATTATAAACTGAAATTTCCCATTTAAAATAATATATATATATATAATTAATAGTTAGGAGTTTTGTTATTGTTAACATGAGGTCATTGGAAGAGAATTATTATTTATTTATATTTATTATTTGATGTTATATTTTAAGAAAATCTGTTCATTTTGCGAATTAATTTGGCTTTTCTAGAAGTTTTGCCTTCATATCTTCAGACAAACTGACACCGAGTTATTTGAGGAAATCTGCTGCAAACAAAGGTCGAATTCTTCTGATCAATTTCCTCCAATCTTTCCATCTTTTTTGCCTCCATGACATGTTCGTCTGCTCCTGCCTCCTTCCATCCCTCCTCTCTTTCTCGCTCCGCTGTTCCTCTGTGTGGTGCGCGTTCACAATACAAACCTTGGCTCGACGTCAGAGCCTGTGCAGCAGTGCAGTATAATGGGAGTGCAAGCAAACCAGAGAGCCTCATAGCGGGCTGCTGTGTCGCTGCTGTATCATCTGCTCCCCACTTCCTCTCCCGCTGCTCGAGCTCGGGTCCCCCCATCTCCGCTGGATCCATACCTCTCGACATGGATGTCCCACAGTCTCTCGAGCCCGAGGATTGCTGTTTGTTGGCGCAGTGAGCAGGAAGAAGGAGCCGGGAAAGCATCATGCTGGGACTGCTAATGGATTTAAGGAAAGCGCAAGTGACCATGCCGTGATCTTGCGCATCCAGGGCCGCCGTCACCCTGCCTTGCCCAACAGCAGTAGAAGAATTATTGGGGGATTGACCCCGCGCACCGGGGGGATTAGCCACTGAGCTTTTGTTCTAAAAAACAACATGAAGATTACCTCCCATCATCTGACGATAACCAGTCTCGTTCTCAACCTCAGGCTGCTCCCGCTTCTGCTGCTTTTTCTTGGTTACACTCACGGGATGCCACACGTTTTGAGATTCGGTAGGTTCCATCCAGCCTTTCTATAACGTGAAATGTCATTGCGTCCGTGCGTCGCGTCGCGCCGCTTCTCCGGAGTTGGCAAAGTGTTTGCTTTGGAGGCATTTTTACGCGCCTGTCTTTAAAGCGTCGCGGTGCTGCTTCTTCTTCTTTTTTCCATCCAGTGTAACTCCATCAAGGATGGATGGTTTTCCCCTTCCAACTTGAAATGATTGCCATAGTAACTCCGAGAGGCTGGAGCTGCAACCATGAGGAAATGAGCAACAGTTTATGGAAGCTAAATTTCACCATCAGCATCACATCTTAACATCCCAACTCCAGCTGAATCCATTATAGATTTATTGAAGTTTTTGGACACTTTTCAGGACTTTCTGGATTATATAGGATGCAGTCAAAGTTATTTAATGGAAAATTGTCTGTAATTATTGCTGATTACTCCAAGCGCGTAATGGTTCATAACTTCAAAATAGTGCAATTAGCGCCTGTTTCTGCGTGAAGCCACGCAATCCCGGTCTCTTGTGGTTCCTTCTGCTGCTTAATTAGATCCGTCTCAGGGTGGATGCTTCCTTGAATTCATATAAAAAGAATAGATTGACAACCCCCCTCATCCGATCCCACGACAGTGGATGTCATCAACAGTTGACAACATCTCCTACAAACCTCCAGTTCTCCCGTGGGTCCTGCTTAAAAGTCAGACTGCGTGCGCGCGAGCCGCAGCTATGGCAACGAGCTGTGGTTGTGTTGCTGCTGCATCCTCACTCGGAAGAGCGCTTTCCCCAGTCTCGCACATTGTCTGACAGACGCCCGGCGTATTCATTAATTTTTGGCCAACTGGAAACTCTCTGCATGAGTGCAGACTTCCTCATGCAGATAAAGTGCAGCATGAGATTTATTGTTTTACACTTTCAAGGGAAAATGGCCGCGGCTGCTGCTGCACACGCGACGTTTATACTGTTTTATCCACCAGACGCTTGGGGGTTTATTGGTTTGAATCAAAGATTTCAAACCTTTTCGGAATGCTTAGTAAGATAAAATTACAAAAAGAGAGGGTGAATTACTCAAAAATTTTAGTTTTTTCTTTCTTCAAGTTGGAATTGATTAAATTGATCAGTACATGTTTCTTGTTTTCATCCAGTTGCGCTAGAAGGAACGGAGTTGCATTTCAGCACCACGGACAGCGACCAGCTCAGAATGTGACTCACTGTTCCTGGAACTCTGCATGTCTTTGTGTTCTCGTCCTCTTTTGCCGAATTATCATTCTTGTTTCAAACATTCTATTGGATAAATCACACCTTTCAGATTAAAATAGCTCTAAATACGGGGTCCCCAAACTTTTTCCAATGAGGGCCACATAACTGTTTTCTTCTCTAATGTGGGGTCGGTTTGTAGGCTAACAGGAAAAGTGTAGCAATCAAACCCTAAACGTAAACATTTATGGCTTTCCAGAAAGTGACACAAATCTTTAACAGTTCATTTCTGTAATCTTCTTAGAGAAAAAAAATCCTAAAACATTTTAAAAACTAGATATATAGAATTACCTGTGATAATGCTAGTGGGGATAATGTAAGCTGAATTTGGACGATGAAGATGCTAGTGCTGATAGCTGAAGATGTTGAAGTTGACAGCTGAAATGGCTGAAGCTGATAGCTAGCTAAAATCTAACCGAAAAGTCAAATTAGCCTAAAAAACTAAAATGAATCTAAATCAGACAAAACAGCTAGCATGAAGTTGAAATATTAGCTAAATGCCAAATTAGCCGAAAAAACTGGTCAAATGTGTAATTTAACCAAAAAAGCTAGCATAAAGCTAAAAAATAGCTAAGCTCAAAATTAGCCTAAAAAATAACAAAAGTCTAAATAAACACTTAGCATGTAGCTGGAATATTAGCGAAATACCAAATTAGCCTAAAAAAGGAATATGTGTAAGTTAGCCCAAACAGCTAGCATAAGCTATAATATTAACTAAACTCCAAATTAGCCATAATACAAAACTGAAAAAGCCTAAATTAGTCAAAACAGCTATCATGTAGCTGAAATACAAGCTAATTGCCAAATTAGCCTAAAAAAACTGGTAAAATGTGTAATTCAGCCAAAAAGACTGGAATAAAACTAAAACATTAGCTAACCTCCAAATTAGCCTTAAAAAATGAACAAAAGTCTAAATTAGCCAAAACAGCTAGCATGTAGCTGAAATATTAGCCAAATGCCAAATTAACCTAAAAAATGGTATAATGTGTAATTTAGCCAAAACAGCTAGCATGAAGCTAAAACATTAGCTAACCTCCAAATTAGACTAAAAAAATGAACAAAAGTCTAAATTAGCCAAAACAGTTAGCATGTAGCTGAAATATTAGCGAAATACCAAATTAGCCTAAAAAAATTGAAAATGTGTAATTTAGCCCAAACAGCTAGCATAATCTATAATATTAACTAAACTCCAAATTAGCCATAAAAAACAGAAAAAACTGTAAATTAGCCAAAACAGCTAGCATGCAGATAAAATACAAGCTAAATGCCAAATTAGCCTAAAAAACTGGTAAACTGTGTAATTTAGCCAAAAAGACTAGAATAAAACTACAACATTAGCTAACCTGCAAATTAGCCTTAAAAAATGAACAAAAGTCTAAATTAGCCAAAACAGCTAACATGTAGCTAAAATATTAGCTGAATGCCAAATTAACCTAAAAAAAGTATAATGTGTAATTTAGCCAAAACAGCTAACATAAAGCTAAAATATTAGCTAAACTCCAAATTAGACTAAAAAACGGAAAAAATCCTAATTAGTCAAAATAGCTAGCATGTAGCTAAAGTATTAGCTAAACCCCAAAATAGCCCAGAAATCATAAGTAACTTCCAAAACAGTTGAAAAAGTTAGCATAGAAAGAGCTGAATATTTAAAGAGCTGAAGAGTTACAGAAAAATAATGATAATAAAGGAAAATTTGAATCATTATTCAATCAATAAATAGTCTATCTTCTCCCATCAAAGTTCGGTCTGTAGAGCGGTGGAATTAAAAGTCACATCGGCGTTTCTGATAGTGTGTGGGAGGGGCCGTGCCATATCCGGGACCCCTGCTCTAAATAACTCCAATTTCAGCGACGACATACGTACAGGTACAAAGCATCTTGGGAAAAATGGAATCCCATTGATTCCTTTCCCACAGCGCTTCCTGTTTTACAGGATGTGCTTACTCAGCATCTAATCTCCGCTGGAGTCTGCCTAAATGAGGAGGTCAGCTCCCTCGGGTCCGTCTGTTCCCTTTTCTCGCCTCCATTCTGCCCAGACAGCCGGCTCACAATGTACAAGCGTTGTTCTGCTGTCAGCCTGAGACCTTTACACACTGACATACACTGTAACACCACAGCATCGTCAGCCTTTTGTATTCGCAGCATCAAACTCAACGAGTGACAAGTGCTGCAGAGAAATGAGTTGGGTGGTGGGGGGGGGGGGCTCTAAGGAGCACCGGGTCAGGGGGAAAAACGCGAGGAAAAACTTCCACGTAAAATCCGTCATGGCGTTTAGTTTCTCTCATTCATAAATCCTACATGTAAATCATTGCGCTGGAAACAGAAATGGAGCCTGTGGAGTTTGCTGTAAAGGGTCTCTGGGGAGCAGATCCTCTTTTACCATCCATCTTCTTAGAGAGGCGAATAACAAAGAAGAAAATCCTCTACTCCAGCTCCACCTGTGAAGTGAGCATGAAAAAAAAAAAAAAAAAATGGGGATGAATAATGTATTAAGTTAATTGGGTTTGGCTTGCTTTTACTGTTTGAAAATCCTAAAAAAAATGACAGTAAAGAAATGAGATGGTGCAAAAGCTGTTCCCCATTCTTGATTGGAATCTTTCAGAGAAATGGAAATTCGGGGTGGTAATCAATTCCAAAGCATCTGCTGCTCGCTTGCTTGCTAGCTGGTTGGCTAAAGCAGGGGTCTGCAAGCCTTTTATCTCCCTGGCCAAACAGAAAATAAGTCAGGGAGAGTGCTGACCCAGTCAAGTCGACTGTTGGAGTCAACAGCTACCTGCTAATGGTTGCCTAGCCCAGGGGTCAGCGACCTTTAACAGTAAAAGAGCCATTTGGGCTTGTTTTATACTGATCAAAACCTATTTTTTCAAAAATATGAACAATGTCTATTTTTTGGCACGAAAAAAAAGCAAAAATATGAAAAGAAGCTAGCATTTCTCAAAATAGGATTTTTGTTTTTAATGTTTTTACCTTTTACCTTTAGTAGAAGCCAAATTAGCGAAAAAGCTAGCTCTTCGCTTAAGTACCAGCGGAACTCCTAGCCTAAAATTCCTCAGTGAACTAAATTAGTCTGAAAAATTAGCCTGTTTCTAAAATAGAAGCTAAATTCTAAATTACCTTAAAACTCCAGTAAACAACAAATTAGCCAAAAACGTTAGCATGTTGCTAAAATAAAAGCTAAACTCTAAATTAGCCTAAAAACTCCAGTAGATTATGATTAGCCAGAAATGTTAGCATGTTGCTAAGTATTTGCTAAACTTCAAATTAGCATAAAAAAGTTTCATTAGAGGCAAAATTATCAACAAAAAAAGATATAGCTCATTGCTTAATTCTAGCTTAACTCCTAAATAGTGTAAAATTCCTCAGTGAACTAAATTAGTCAGAAAGGTTAGCCTCCTCTTAAAGTAGAAGCAAAAATTTAAATTAACCTAAAACGTTAGCATGTTGCTGAAATAAAAGCTAAACTCTAAATTAGCCTAAAAACTCCAGTAGATAACAATTAGCCAAAATTGTTAGCATATTGCTTAAGTATTTGCTAAACTCCAAATTAGCATAAAAAGCTTCATTAGAGACCAAATTATCAAAAAAAAAAAAAAGAAATAGCTCATTGCTTAATTACTAGCTTACCTCCTAAATAGCCAAACAGTCGTCAGTGAACTAAATTGGTCAAAAAAGTTAGCCTGTTTCTAAAATAGAAGCAAAATTCTAAGTTAGCCTAAAAACTGAAGTAAATAACAAATTAGCCAAAAACGTTAGCATGTTGCTAAAATAAAAGCTAAATTCTAAATTAGCCTAAAAACTCCAGTAGATAACAATTAGCGAAAAATGTTAGCATATTGCTAAAGTATTTGCTAAACTCCAAATTAGCATAAAAAGTTTATTTAGAGGCCAAATCATCAAAAAAAGAAAGAAAAAAGAAATGGCTCGTTGCTTAATTACTAGCTTAACTCCTAAATAGCCTAAAATTCCTCAGTAAACTAAATAGTCAAAGAAGTTAGCCTGTTTCTAAAATAGAAGCAAAATTCTAAACTAGACTTAAACCCCAGTAAATAACAAATTAGCCAAAAACGTTAGCATGTTGCTAAAATAAAACCTAAACTCTAAATTAGCATAAAAACTCCAGTAGATTATTATTAGCCAGAAATGTTAGCATATTGCTAAAGTATTTGCTAAACTCAAAATTAGCATAAAAGTTTAATTAGAGGCCAAAGTATATAAAAAAAAGAAAATCTAGCTTTTTGCTTAGTAACTAGCTTAACTACTAAATAGTCTAAAATTCCTCAGTGAACTAAATTAGTCAGAAAAGTTAGCCTGTTACTAAAATAGAAGCTAAATTCTAAATTAGCCTACAACCCCCAGTAAATGACAAATTAGCCAAAAACGTTAGCATGTTGCTAAAATAGAAGCTAATCTCCAAATTTTTGAAAATTCTATTTTTCTTTAGCCAGAGAGTCACCATGGAGAGATAAAAGAGCCACATGTGGCTCTGGAGCCGCAGGTTGAGACTCCTGGTCTAGCCAAAACTACATAAAAAATGAATAAATAAATAAACAAAGCCCACAGAATAAGACTACCAAGGTCCAACACAAAACTAAAATAACAAAACCCAGCAGTGGAAGACTGTTGAGGACAAAGAGGAAAAAAATAACAAAAAAATGTTATTTTTATAATTCAGCTTTTGTTTGTGATATTATATTTATAATAATAAATTAAGAAGGTTATGAATACAAATCCAAATCTCCTGCATGTTTTTTCTATGCTGCATCCAGCACCAACTTTCTGTCACAGATGTAAGAAAATATGAAAGAAAAATGTCCTTTTTTGGGTCCTAAAGTAGTTTGTGGCTGTGAGTGACAGAATCATCTCTACCATCTGCAAACATCATTGGCAGACGCGGCGTTTCCCTGGGCTGCTGAAAGCTCTGTTGACTCACAGATTCTGTTTGTTTATTTCCTGGCTTTGTTTATGTTTTTCCAGTATAGCATGTGTGGTAAAAGCAAATTTTATCTTCCTCCCTCGATAAACAAACGCTTTATTGCATTTCTCGTATGAAACTTTTCCCAACTTAAAGAACACGGAACGAATTCCAGGGAAGTTATTAGTTAATTGAGTTGATTTGCTTGTGCGTTCTGCCAGCCGGAATTATCTGGAGTTCAGTTCGGGATTGCAGGAACGGCGGATCAGTCTGTGCTTTGGCGCGCCGCCAGTACGTTCATTGCAAACACATTTAAATACACACAAAGCTGCTTATAATATTCATGTGTCACTTGGCTTCACTTTAGCTTATAGAAATGTGAAACTATCTCTGCTGGCAAATAATTTCCATGGTTTAAAAATACCCCACTGTGGGTTTCAAGAACAAAGAGGAGATCTGTCTTCCATTAGCATGCAGCACCACACATGGGCTTGAAGCAGCGAACTATCTAGATGGATTTCTAAAACATGTTTACAGTCCTGAGTCTTTGAAGGTCTCGCTGTCATGCCTCCGTTACAAAAAAACTCGATGTTGATTAATTCGGGCTACAGATTTCTTGCCATTTTGAAATGGCAAATATCTGTGAGGTATGAAATTAGTTTTCTTGCTGTGCTCAGAGTTGAGTCAATTTTGGAGCAACATTTTAAAAGATTATTTACATATAAGGAGGTTGGAATGGAGTGACCTTGTTGGAGTCATTTTTTTAAGAATTGTTTTTATCTCCAGCCTTTCATTCTGTGTTATTGTCACATGCGGTTTGGGGTTAAAGGTTATACGTGCAATCGTGCTGCAAAAGCGTCCCTGGAGAGGAGCCCTGCAGCACGTCTTCCTGCTTTGGTTGTGTGGCTGAAGGTCAGAGCTGAAAGCACTCCCATGATTCTTTGCATATTTTAATGCCGTGGCTTCAAGGGAAAACGAGGAGAATTTGAGGTGTTAGAAAACAAGAGTGTTTGTTGGAGAGGAGAAGAAAGTGTGAGTGAGAAGAACAACAGTGAGGCCAGAAGATTGGGAGTAAAGATAGATTAGCGGTCCACTCTCGGCCCACGCTCGGTTGTGGTCTTTTATTACCATTTTCTGATGGCTTTTGTGTGGAGAGACAGAAAGGAGAGTGAAGTGTGCTGGGGAAATGCAGTGGGAGGCCAGGAGTCATGCACTGCATCTCTGAATAAATGTCAGCAGAATCGTATTAGCAAAGCTGATAACTTGCCTGCAACTATGAGATATGCATGAAAAAGCTCTTAGAGAAAGGAAACATAATGGGAACACGAATGTCCTTGTGGTTTCCCTTGAAGAACTGAACCCAAAATGTGTTTTTATTAGCCTTTATTAGTGGATTGTCTCAACCTCCAGTAGAGTGTAAAATGGTGAGAATTAATGGAAATCAATATGTTGGCACCGCTAAAAGCAATAGTAAAAAAAAATGTCTGCAAAGCAAATAAGCAAGTTCTAATCTGTGAGCCAAAATTATTAAAAGTGTAAAATAAGCTTTTTATCCTCAATAAAATGCAACTTTAAGCACTGGCGTAAATATTGCAACCAAAAATTCCTGTTTATTGAAACAAAATGACACACTTTGCATCAAAAGTTAGGCTAATAAGAAGCTAATTAACTGTAAAGTCTCGTAATAGAAAGAACAAAACCGGTTCTGTCACCACTTTGTTTTGAAAGGATTTATTGTTCTAATTGGTGCTAAACTGCTGAGAGTTATAAAGTGGTCACTGACAACCTTTTGTTCTTAAGTTCCTTCAAGATTCAAAGTGCACTTTTGAAAAGTTTTTCTTTTGTTCTGTAAGGTCAGCACAGCCACAAGTAAAGATCTTTTCACGCACAGCCGGCCCTCGAGGCCTGGATTTGGACACTCCTGGCCTATTGCAACACACAATCAAGCCACACCTTTAGGTACTTTTAATTAAAAGTCTATGTCATCTGTCAAAGTCAAGGCCCAGGGGCCGGATCCGGCCCTCCATATCATTTTATTGTTATTAATTTTATCTTCCGTTTATTTCTAACTTGTTTCATTTTGACAAAATATATTTTTACGGAGAGTAAAACATTAAAAGTTATTTAAGGTTTAAGTTGATTTATTCAGGAATATTATTCCTGCTTTTTATTATTTATAATTATGTTAAAAAGTTACATTTTTAAAGTTTTATAAACTAACCTTCTGCTAGCTTTTTGGACTTTTTTTACATTTACTAAGATTTTTAGGCTATTTTAGAGCTAACCTAATATTTCTGCTACATGCTACCTCTTTTTTGTTTTGTTTTTTAGGCTTGGAGTCAGGCTAATACTTACATGCTAGCTGATTTGGCTAGTTTAGTCCTTTTTTACATTTTTTGGATATTTTGAAGTGTAGCTAATATTTTAGCTACATGCTAGCTGTTTTGGCTACTTTAGGTTTTTATGTGGCTATTTGGGAGTTTACCTTATATTTCAGCTACATGCTAGCATTTTTGGCTAATTTAGGCATTTCGTTTTACGTTTTTTTGTGGCTGTTTTGAAGTTTAGCTAATAGTTCAGCTACATGCTAGCTTTTTGGCTAATTTAGACTTTTCTTTTTACGTTTTTTTGTTTGTTTGTTTGTTTTGGAGTCAGGCTAATATTCATACGCTAGCTGATTTAGCTAATTTAGTCCTTTTCTTTAGTTTTTTTTATATTTTGAAATTAAACTATTTCTTTAGCTACATGCTAGCTGATTTAGCTAATTTAGTCCTTTTCTTTAGTTTTTTTTATATTTTGAAATTAAACTATTTCTTTAGCTACATGCTAGCT
>NC_050535.1:6797969-6804099 GCF_002922805.2 Oryzias melastigma
AAGTTTAGGTATTAATTTTTTTTTGAGCTACATGCTTGCTGTTTTTGCTAAGCTAAGATTTTTTTTAAGCTATTTGGCATGTTGCTAACATTTTAGCTAGCTATCAGCTTCAGTGAATTCAGTTATCAGCTTCAATTTCAGCATCTTCAGGTGTCAAATTCCTCTTACAGCATTCACACTAGCATTATCACAGGTAATGCTACATATCTAGTTCATAATTATGTGAAGAAGTTATGGTTTTAAAGTCTTAAAATTCCAGTTTTAGCGTTTAATAATTGTTTATCTTCTTCGGTCTGCGACCTAAGGTGTGTTTTGGATTTTAGCCTCCTGTGCGATTGATTTTGACACCTGTGATTTAAGTAGAAAACAAAAGTAAGACTGAACTACATTTGCTTTTAAATAATAGTTAAATATCTCCTTGGCAGTATTTTAAATGAAGTATCGCGATACTTCACTGAATCGATATGTTCTTACAGCTTTACCAGTTAGGTCATGTTGTTCACCTTTATTAGTCGTCAGCAGATAAAAAAAATGAGTAAAAAGCTCAGAACTAATGGATAAAAAGTGTGGAGTGAAAGCCTCTGTGAAGCTGGAACCTCTCTGCATGTGGAGGAAGGACACATGGGGAGAAAGCGTCTCTGTTGGGGGACACATTGAAGCAGGCTTATTTAAAATTACATTTTCCAATAACCATGACATTCTTTTGTCCCCGAAGTACCACGGCTGCACCGAACATATCTCCCCCGTAGAGCTAAATTTATTGTTTCAGGCTTTCTTCTCATTTTTCTCCCCCCTCCGACAACTTCTATGTGTTGCTTTTTTGTTTTATAGAAATTAATGAATGGTAAAGTGAGATTAGAAAGACGTGGGTTAATGAACTGTTGGTGGAGGAGCCAGCGGATGGCATTTGCAAAGTGTAATTAAATAGACTGAAAGGGTTTCTTTAAGGGAGTATTTTACGGAAAACTTTTGTTCCTCCCGATCTTCCAGCCACTCGCTCCACGGAGGGATTGATTTTCCAATCTTCTGCAATCAGTTTTAAGATTTGGAAAAGACATAATGATGCTCACACTGTTGCTTGTCATCTATACCCACCCTGGACATCAGTTTATTCAATTGAGGGAAGGCTTGAAATTTGCTACCCATCAGGGTGTGAAATACAGCAGATCAGTCTGAAGGGTTATGAGTGCCAATCCTTTCCTTTTACTCTATTTTACTAGAGTAATGCGTGCACAAATATTTGAAGAGCTCCATTATTTTATTGTATTTTATTCCACCTGCATGCCTCTGGCTATCCATTTATTTCCATCTCCACCGCTGAGCCGCAGCCTCAACGACGCACCGACGAGAACCTCAGATTATCAGCTAACTTCTGCACGACGCGGGAGGCCGACGAACCCGAAGCGGCGCCTGACATTTGCAGCCTTGCAGGAGCGTGGGAGCACGGGGGTGCAGGTGTCCGTTCAGGTCTAATGGGCCATCCATTCAGGCTTTTAATTGAGTGTCTTTTATCGGCCTCCAGTGACCTCTTTTATTCCTGATTTCTCCCTTGTTGTTTCTTTCACTCGTCTGTTTCTTTGAGCCTCACCTCACTTCCCTCTGAAGCTCCGTTCATTTTAGATTCTGAGTCTCTATCTGTGAGGTCCAATCAGCTTAGAGGGAACCAGAAAAACAGATGGAAAATTTGAGAAAAAGGAAAATTTTAAATGTGAAAGTATATATTGAAAACTCGAAGGAATTATTGAAATTTTTAAAAATAAAATTGAACATTTGAAAAAAATAGTACACAAAACTTAAAAAAAAATATATTGAAAATGTTTAAAAAAAATTAACAATTAAAAGAAATAATATTAAAAACTTGAAAGAAATATTTAAAATGAAAAAAAGAAAATTGAAAGCAGTTTTAAACTTGAAAATATATACTGAAAAAACAAAGAAATTTGAAAAAAATTTGAAAGATTTGAAAAATTAATATTGAAAACTTGAAAAAAAAATATCAAAAATTTGAAAAACATTGAACATTGGAAAAAAATAAAACTCAAAACGTGAAAGAAATACTGAAAATGTAAAAATTAAAATTGAACATTTGAAAAATTAATATAGAAAACTTATATTGAATAAGTATATTGAAAAATATTGAAAATTTGACAAGGAAATTTAACATTTGAAAAAATAAAATTCAAAACTTAAAAAAAATTGCGAAAATTCAAAAAATAAAATTGAACATTTTAAAAAATAATATTGAATTTGACAAAAAAATGAACATTTGAAAAATTAATATTTAAAACTTGAAAAAAATTTGGAAAAAAATTGAACATTTGAAAAAATAATATTGAAAACCTGAAAGAAATATTGAAAATTTGGAGAAAAAATTTGAACATTTGAAAAAAATAATATGGAGAACTTGAAAGAAATATTGAATATAAAAATTTAAATGTGAAAGCAGTTTTTAACTTAAAAAAATTAAATTGAAAACCCCCAAAAATATTGAAAATGTGAAAACAGTAAATTAGAAACTTGAATGAAAAACTAAACTGTTACCATTTAAAAAATGTTCATTTTTGATTCAAACCTTCATTTTTTGGTTTCTCATTCTTTGCTTTCACACAGTTGCGCCACATGCAGCTGGGCAGCGTTAAATAAAATAATCGTGAATAGATCCTTGTTTTCATCTTAAAGGTAGACTTTTATTTCCATGAAAATTTGAACAATGAGAGTAAAAAATGGGAGAAAAGTGTGAAAAAGTGTAGAAAATGTGTCTCTGTTCCCCCCCGGTAGCCAATGAGCTCAAAGCTCCGCCCCCATGTGAAATTAGGATCAGCTCAGCAGCGAAAACTCAAAAACTTAAACGAAAAAAAGAGAAAGTTGAAAGTACAACTGAACATTATTTTTTAATTGTTTAATTTTTTAATTTAAGCCCCTCGTTTTTCAAACGTTCGATCTTGTTCTTCATCCATGTAACCTGGTACTGATTTGACCCCATACCATCTTCCACTCCAACTTTCATCACGGTTCCACCGTTGATTTCTGAGTCCATCTCACATACTGTGAGGAGACACCACGGTCCACTTCAATCATCACTCTGATTTGGACCTATGACGGTTTTTTTACCCTCTTTAGTTTTATAACTCTGTTTTACCTGCGACCTGAAGCTTCTTCCATTCTTCTGATGATTCTTCCATCGCAGCTCTCGGATTAAAGCTAAATAATCTTATTTTTTTTAGACTAGACTTCTTACATGTTGTACAGCTACTACTGTATTAAGATAATCTCATGAGGAGGTCTTTTATTTTGAAAGGGAGTCATAAAAATTTCCTTTGAAAGTTATAAAATATTTCATATTTAGAAAAAATAGGCTATTTTATGTCTTTATGCTTTATTAACACCACAAAAAAGCAAAAAATAATTTATGTTTAGCATAACAGTTAATAGAATAAATGCAAAATTGTTTTATTTTCCTAAAGAAGTTGAAGACTTTGTGGTTCCTACTAGACCAGGCGTCTGCAAGCTGAAGCTCCGCCTCTTTTATTCCTCCATATTGGCTCTTTGGCTTTGAAGAAAACTTCAAACTTAACTAATTAATTAATTTATGTTTAGATTTATGGCATGTCAAACAGGCCTAACTGATTAAAATGATGGTAAAAGGTTGAATTTACTGATTTATAAATCTGCTGCATATGAAGGATCTGATGACAGGATGTGTTTTATTTTGAAAGAACTTGAATGTGCTGTCAAAAGAGAAAGAAGTTAAATTTGTTATATAGAAAAACTCAATTATATAGACAATGTTAAAGCGAAATTTTGTAAATGAATGGCTTAGTGGCCATAAAAAAATAAATAAAGTTTATTTTTCTAATTTTGAGGTGAAACTTCTCGCTAAGTTGATAAGAATTTGGACCAAATTACTCTTTTAGCGTTAAAGCTCGCAGAAAACATTAAAGTTGTGGCTACTAACCACAAATATTTTTCACCTCAATTTTGTATGGAGCCACTAAGTATCTTTAGGGGAAAAAAACGATTGTAAACTTCAATTTTTTTTTGCAGATTTTTTTTTTTTTTTTACAGAGAAAAAAAAAATTACCTCAATTTTTTTATACGGAGTTCCCAAGTATTTTTAGAAAAAAAAAATTTCTTTACTTACATTTTTTTAATGGAGCCCATAAGTATTTTTTATTAAAAAAATATCAAATTTTACGTTTTGTTTTTTTATACAGAGAAAAAAAAATTACCTCAATTTTTTTTCAATTTTTTTATATGGATTTCCTAAGCATTTTTTTTTAAATATTTTCTTTATTTACATTTTTTTTAATGGGGCCCCTAAGTATTTTTATTTTTTAAAAAATATCAAATTTTACGTTTGTTTTTTTTTTTTTTTTACAGAGCCCCTAAGTATTTTTAGAAAGAAAAAATTTTAAACAAAAAAAAAATCTTAATCTTAATCTTAATCTTAATTTGATGTCCCTTTAGGTGCTCCGTACAAGCCCATTTTTACATTCTTAATAATTAATTTTTGCAGTGTTCTGTGTTTACTTTCTTATGGATTTCATTAAAACATTTTTACTAATTTATCCGAAATTTATATGATTTTTTTTCTTTTTTTTGCTACAGTTATTTAAACTAGAATACTTTCAGAGTCCAGCTCCTACTGGATGAAAATGAAGCATAAAACAGGGAAACAGTTGGTCTTCAGGGTCCAAAAAAAGCCATTAAACAAACATTTAAAGCAGATTAAGCAAATAAATAAATAAATAAATTCATGTATCCGGATAATGTGATTCACACAATGACATAAACAACAAAAATATAAATATATATATAAAAATATCCTAATGTGTTTTGCTCTGCTGTCTTTTTGTCTTCTAAGAGAATAAAAATCTTTACAGAACTTTTAATCTTTTTTTTGTTGTTCATTTTTCTCATTGTTCGTAGTTTCTTCTAAAAAAATCTGCTGTTAGCGAATATTTTTGCTCAAAAAGAGTTATCAAATTTTAAGAATTAAATGTTATAAATTATAAATATTATTTTTGCTAAAATGAAAATAACGTAAAAAAGTAAGTTGTTAAACTTAGATTCCAATACATTTTAATAGTTTTATGAACCTTTTTAATGCAAAAGTAATAAAATAATGAACATGAAGACATTCATTTGATTAAAAATTATATCTTTGTACATTTCTTCGTACAAGATTTTCAAAATAAGACACCATTTTATGAGTTTTTCTAATTTAACTCATATCCAATTCTAATAATTTAACCCAACATATAAAAATAAAGAAGAAAATAGTCAAATAAAACCATTTAAATAACTAGCGCGCCCCTTGGAGTTTCACAGTTTAGTGATGCTGCAACAGTTCAAGAAAGATATTTTCTTGCATCTCCTCCGACTTTGAAGGCAAGTACATATTTTGAATGACAGATTTCACCTTCAGAAACATTATTTCTTATCATTTAAGCGTAGCTTTCACAGCCCTGATAAAGATAAACTCCACTTTTTCTTCTTTTTTCACGTTTTTAAAATGACTTTTTTGAAATGAGCAAGGCTGCTGCTGCTGCTGCCTCACCGTTGATGGTATTTGCTTAAGATGTGCCGTTAATGCGCTTTCTCGGTGCATTATCATTACAAGTACTGTCTTTATTACTGTCAAACCTACTTTGAATAATGAAGGCAGAACATTTTTTTAATGTCTTCTTTTAAAAAGAGAAAAAACTGAAAAGGGAAGTTTGGGCTAATATGATTGATCTAGAAAGAGTGGCTTTGGCCAAATGAATGGAATTTTGTACTATTAATCAGCAGCATCAATTTTATGCTTTCACTTCCAGCCTGTTTGCCTCGAGGGTTGTGTTGCTGCAACAAGGAATATTTTGAATGCATGTTCTATCAGACAACTGAGATTTCCTTTTTTAATTATAACGAATAGTTTTTCTTTGTTGAATAATGCAGACGTTGTGTGTTTGTAATTGTGTGTCTAGTTTTCCTCGCACATTTTTGGGTTTGTTTTAGCGTTGCCACTTCACAGCAGGAATGTTCCTGGTTCAAATCCCCTTTGGGGCCTTTCTATGTCGAGTTTTGGCTCAGAGGTTTATCTTCCTTCTGTGCTTGTGTGTGGTAGCTTTTTTTCTTTTTTTTTTTT
>NC_050535.1:6805098-6824505 GCF_002922805.2 Oryzias melastigma
TTAATAAGATAAAGAGAAGAAAAAGACAAAGCTGAATTCTGTTGTCTTATTTTTTTATCTTTTACGTCTTTGAGATTTAACAAAAACGTGAATATGTGCAGTGTGAATTGACTCCTCTCATAATCAGATTTTAAAAAGCTGTATATTCCATTTATCTTTTTCTCCATATGAAAACCCTGCTGTGATAGTTAAAGAGCTTCCTCCTGAATTAATTCTTGACCTTTGCTTCTGACGGCAGATAAGATCTGCCCCTCTACAAGAAAGAAAGTCTAATTTTACAGTCATTTTGTTCCAAATTTTAATGGGAAGGGTGTAATACAGGGCCATTCTAATGTGCAGAATAACACAGAGAATTAGAATGAGAGCAGAGAAGGGAGCAGAGAGGACAATAGGGTCTCATATAATTTGCTCTGACCTAATTGCGACATTATAATTTGAACTTTTCTGTCAGTTCTGTGCACCTTTTGCATTCCATAAAAGGTGAATATTTTTGCGCTGTTTTAAACGTGGTGCTCTTATATGCAAATTTTGATGCTCCAATATTACCGTTTGTCAGTTTTTTATCTATATTTGCTTTGCTGAGCGATGCAGCTTGCGGTCTAAAGGATCCTAGGGCGCTTGAGACTGTCCATCCTGCGACACTGAGTGTTTGTCAGCTGCGCAGCGATTAATGGTGGTTTTATCGCGATGGGGAAAGTGATTATAAACCACTGATCCACATGCGTACGCGCGACGTTCTCCAAGCTGGACTCTCTTAGCCTGCAGTGAATAATTAGCATTTCTCACATGTGCTTAGGCTTGATTAAAACTCAGTTTACAGTGAGCGGCGCTGTGAGGTTGCCATCTGTCACCTGCAGAGGCCACCGTGAGATGTGCTCTTGCCGGAGAGAAGAGGAAAAAGAGCTGCAGTGTCTGTTTGTGTTTTTGATGTGGGAGTAAGGAAATGGAGCAAAAGGCAGAAGTGAGCCGTAAAGCAATGTATGAAACAAATGATGCTTCTCACTTCCTGGGGTTCAGTCTATATGTGTGGTCCCCAAACTTTTTCTGATGAGGGGAACATAACTGTTTTCTTCTCTGGTGTGGGGCCGGGTCGGTTTGTAGAATAACAGGGAAAGTCTAACAATCACAGACGAAACAGACATGTTTACGGCTTTCCAGAAAGCCACACATTGCCAAATCTTACTAATTCATTTCTGTAATATTCATAGAAAAAAATAATACTAAAACCTTTTAAAAACTAGATATATAACATTACCTAGGATAACGCTAGAGTGTATGCTGTATGCTGAATGTGGCCGCAAAAGATGCTAGTGCTAATAGCTAAAGATGTAAAAAATGATAACTAAAAATGCTGAAGCCATGAGCTGAAAACGCTTCTAGTTGTGAGCTGAAATGGCTGTAACTGATAGCTGAAAACGTTAAAGCTAATAGCTGGCTAAAATATTAGCGAAATGCCAAATAACCCTTAAAAAAACTGAAAAACATTCTAAATTAGCCAAAAGTGCGAGCATGTTGTAAACATTTTAGCTACACTTCAAAATAGCCTAAAAACTAAGAAAAAGCAAAACATTTGTCAAAACAGCTAGCATGTAGCTGAAATATTAGCAAAACTCTAATTTAGCCTAAAACTGGTCAAATGTGTAATTTAGCCAAACCAGCTAGCATGAGGCTAAAATATTAGCTAAACTCCAAATTAGCCTAAAAACTGAAAAAAAAGCCTAAATTATCCAAAACAGCTACCATGTTGCTGAAAAACAAGCTAGGTGCCAAATTAGCCTAAAAACTGATAAAATGTGTATTTAGCCAAAACAATTAGCATTTAGCTGAAATATTAGCTAAACTCTAAGTTAGCCTTAAAAACTGAAAAAGCCTAAATTAACCAAAACAGCTTGCATGTAGCTGAAATATAAGCTAAATGCCAAATTAGTTTGAAATCTTGTAAAATGTCTAATTCAGCAAAACAGCTAGCATAAAGCTAAAATATTAGCTAAGCTCCAAATTAGCCTAAAAACTAAAATAAAATCCCACATTAGTCAAAACAGGTAGCACGTAGCTGAAATATTAGCTAAACTCTAATTTAGCCTAAAACTGGTCAAATGTGTAATGTAGCCAAACCAGCTAGCATAAGGCTAAAATATTAGCTAAACTCCAAATTAGCCTAAAAACTGAAAAAACTCAAAATTATCCAAAACAGCTACCATGTAATTAAAAAATAGGCTAGGTGTCAAATTAGCCTAAAAAACTGATAAAATGTGTAATTAGCCAGAACAGCTAGCATGTAGCTGAAATATTAGCTAAACTCTAAATCAGCCTAAAAAACTGAAAAAGCCTAAATTAACCAAAACAGCTAGGATAAGGCTAAAATATTAGCTAAATGCCAAATTAGCTTGAAAAACTTGTAAAATGTCTAATTCAGCAAAACAGCTAGCATGCAGCTGAAATATTAGCTAAGCTCCAAATTAGCCTAAAAACTGAAAAAACTCAAAATTATCCAAAACAGCTACCATGTAGTTAAAAAATAAGCTAGGTGCCAAATTAGCCTAAAAAACTGATAAAAATGTGTAACTTAGCCAAAAACAGCTAGCATAGAGATAAAATATCAGCTAAACTCCAAATTAGCCTAAAAAACTTTTTTAAAAAAAGCCTAAATTAACCAAAACAGCTAACATGTAGCTGAAATATAAGCTAAATGCCAAATTAGTTTGAAATCTTGTAAAATGTCTAATTCAGCAAAACAGCTAGCATAAAGATAAAATATTTGCTAAGCTCCAAATTAGCCTAAAAACTGAAAAAAATCCCACATTAGTCAAAACAGGTAGCACGTAGCTGAAATATTAGCTAAACTCTAATTTAGCCTAAAACTGGTCAAATGTGTAATGTAGCCAAACCAGCTAGCATAAGGCTAAAATATTAGCTAAACCCCAAATTAGCCAAAAACTGAAAAAATGTCTAATTCAGCAAAACAGCTAACATGAAGTTAAAATATTTGCTAAATAAGTTAGCCAAAGCAGCTAGCATAAGGCTAAAATATTAGCCAAACTCCAAATTAGCCAAAAACTGAAAAAAGCCTGAATTATAAAAAACAGCTAGCATGTAGCTGAAATATTAGCTAGATGCCAAATTAGCCCAAAAAAATGGCAAAATTGGTAATTTAGCCAAAACAGCTAGCATGTAGCTTAAATTCGTTCTTTGTGATATTGATTGGCGTTTCTGAGTGTGTGGGGGGCCGGTACAAATGTGTAGGCGGGTCTGATCCGGCCCCTGGGCCGTGGTTTGGGGACCCCTGCTCTCTCTCTATATTAGTTTGAACAGAAAAAGCTTTTTGCGATGTGTATAATTTAAAGATTTGTATGACCTTGTGGAGTTTTTTGGAGCAACCGTGTTTATGTGGATCTATGAAAATCAAGCAGATGTGATCTCTCCACGGCTCATAAAACCCTCGTCTGTTTTTATTTATTTATTTTCCGGGGGGTGTTGCTGCCTGTCTGAGCTGTCAACAGGCCAGAGGCAGAATGCACCTAAGACAGGTCATCAACCTCCGCTTTATGAAAGCCACTCGGATCTTCCTCTCCTGTTCCTTTCAGAGCCGCAATATGACGGTCATCAAACTTTAATGCTACATTTACATTCGACAAACACCAAAGTTTTTGAAATTAGCTATTTAAATAAATATTATTCCCAAAATGAAATCTTGCATATTTTATGACAGATCGGATCAAATTTGAACACAGTCGGAGAAGAAAGAAAACACAGAAAACACGGAGGAGACACGATTTCTAGAGAAGTTTGAACCATTTAGGGACTATTTGCCTCATAAAAAAGAAGAGTTCATAGAAGTACGACTGTTAAATAATGCACAGGAATCCGTTTTTCTGCTTCTTTTGTTCCACTAGTCAGCTTTTTTTCTTCTTCTTTCTTGTAGATCAGAAACAAGATTTAAAAAAATGAATAAATAAATAAGCATGTCACAGTGTTGTATTTGCATGACTAAAAACTTAAGCTAGAAAAAAACGACGGATTTTGCATTTTTTTAAGATAAATATCTGGCTATAATGTCGGATAATCACAAAAACACATTCAGTGCGGCGTGCAGTGAGGTCGGGGATCTCTGCATTCATCCAGTTAATGTGAAAGTTTCTGCTGTGCTGCTTCGAATAACCCCCCCTCTCTCTGGGATTCATCAAGATGGTGACATTTTTTGGTAGTGAAGGACAGAAGAGACTCTTTTACGGTGGATGCAGTTTATTTATTTAAACACGGATTTCTTTGAAGGAAGGTTGGCTTGTTTGTTAGTGCTGCTTCGTGAACAAATCTCATTTTGAAGCTAAATTAGCCCAAAAAAAAGCTTTCAATCACGGAGTGTTTTCTGTGACCAGCCTGCTGTTCAACTCGTGAGCTGGAAGGGTTTCAGCTGATTTTTTTTTTGCAATGTTCACAAATCCCCCTGACTCCAACACTTGTGTTTTTCTGTGCATTGCAACAAAAGAGCACAAGACCACTAGTGCGTTGCATCATGAAGGGACTCCGTGTTATGGAGAGGAGGCATGTTATGAGAGGCCAGTGAAAAGAATGTGTTTACAATGAATAGAAATGATCTGAACTGGTACAAAAACATGATGTCAATTATGGTCAAATGATAGTTCTTAAAGATTCACTTTGACCTTGAGATATTTTAGAATATTTCCTGCGATCCTTTAATTAAGATTATGCCAGTTTTAGCCTAAATGTTAATAAATAAATGGTTGTTTTCTGTGACATAGTTTCTGCAGAGCAGCAGTAGGTTAGTATAAGTTCACCTCAGAGTTGTGGGCGGGACCTTGGGCATGGGGCATGGGTGTCTAAGGGCCGGTGTCCTGCATTGAAGCTCTTTATCGGCCAAACACACCTGATCCAGGTAACCAGCAGCAGATCAGACGTGTGTTTCTGGAGGAGGCCGGCCCTGGAGGACTGACTTTGGACACCCCCATTCCCCTTCCCATCCAACACATTCTCATTCCCAAGTCGTCACATTTTGACCAATGGTTGAGGATCCCTCCATGTCAAAAATTGACGTTTTGGGTCTCCCCAACTTGTTGTTTTTTGACAGGCTGGCTGTACCAATTAAATCCGGTCTGGTACCGCAGCGTATACTGCACCAGTACCCTAACCCTAAGCTGGAACCGGATGTGGTACCAGAATAGTACTAGTTCCAGGGGTGGACTGGGCATTGTTTGGGTATTGGGTTAGGGTATTGGTCCCGAGGTTTGGTCCGCGTCCGGTACCGCATCCAACAAATTGTCCAGACCCCAGACGAGTTGGGTGTTCCAATTAAATCCGGTCTGGTACCGGTGTGTGGACTGCACCAATACCCTAACCCTAGCCTTAAGCTGGAACCGGATGTGGTACCAGAATAGTACTAGTTCCAGGCGCGGACTAGGCAAAGGTTTGGGTATTGGGTTAGGGTGTCGGTCGCGAAATTTGGTCCGCGTCCGGTACCGCATCCAACAAAACGTCCAGACCCCAGACGAGTTGGGTGTTCCAATTGAATCCGGTCCGGTACCAGGGCGTGGACTGCACCAATACCCTAACCCTAGCCTTAAGCTGGAACCGGATGTGGTACCAGAATGGTACTAGTTCCAGGCGTAGACTAGGCAAGGGTTTGGGTATTGAGTTAGGGTATTGGTACCAGCCACATCCCGAGGTTTGGTCCGCATCCGGTACCACGGCCAACAAAACGTTCAGACCCCAAACGAGTTGGCTGTACCAATTAAATCTGGTCTGGTACCAGGGAGTGGACTGCACCAGTACCCTAATCCTAACCGTAAGCTGGAACCGGATGTGGTACCAGGCATGGTACTAGTTCCAGGCGCCGACTGGGCTAGAGTTTGGGTATTGGGTTAGGGTATTGGTACCAGCCGTGTCCCGGGCTTCAGTCCACTTCTGGTATTGTGTCCAACAAAACGTCCAGACCCCAGACAAGTTGGGTGTTCCAATTAAATCCGGTCCGGTACCGGGGTATGGACTGCACCAGTACCCTAACCCTAACCTTAAGCTGGAACCGCATGTGTTACCAGCCATGGTACTCACAAAAATCGAGATTAAACAGTTTTATGCTTTACAGCAAAGTTTAAAGATGTATTTAAAATGCATAAAAAAGGTCAAATTAAAATAAAAAAATGACCTAAAAGAATAGGGAAAGCAACCCTAAACTATTTAAAATCCTCCACCAATTATGTATCAATTCTGAATCAATTCTTGCTTGTTTTTCAGCTTTAAACATTTTTGAAACCTTAGATTTTTAATAAAAACTACACTAATGTTGTATATAATCAATGAGATTAAGAAACTCACCTGTGTGATCATAGATGACTGAAGTCTAACAAAAACAGTTATTTACTATCATGACATTTCAGGTTTGTAGAATTTATGTATGAACCGAATCCTCAATTATTAATGCCATTTATTTCTAATTATTCAATTCAATGAAAACATCATTTGAAGTTTTACAGACCCTGAAATTATTATTTCTAGTAGCCCTAAAGGGAGCTATATGCTGCAAACCGTTGAGTGATTATTTTTTTTTCCAGCAGGAAACTGCCAAAAGGTACTTATAGTCAGTGTGAATGTGTTCTGACACCCGGAGCTCTGCTTCCCTTTTAATGGTGAGAAACATGTAGGTGTGTTTTCATTGCAGCTGCAAAAAGACAAACAACACGGTGCAATATCCCAGCAAAAGAATGCCTTTTCACACAACACATCGTTAGAATAAAAATCACCCCATAACCTTATCTTCCTCCTCGTTCAAATGCATTGGTGATCTTCACAAACAATCTGCTTTTTTTTCCTTCTTTTTACTTCCAAGAGCTTGTCTAATCTCAGAAGCACGCCTTTATTTTTCGTGAAATGTGTTTGTCTGCAAGTAGCCAAGTGTGAGCACTCTCTGCTCATGCATCTTATTTTCACAGTGGCTGGCATTTCCTTTCAGTTGCATTTGCAATTCGAGAGCGGCAGAGAGAGCTCGGAAAGTGCCAGCAGACAGAAGTCATGGAGGAATTCAGCGATTCAAGGGCTGTGGAAGTGTACTCACAGTTTGGCACAATTAATACCAAAAAGGGGTCCCTGCTTGACAAATTAGCACACAAAATGTCAGCCGGTAGTTTAGCACATCCACAATGAGCCTTTGCAAATTAGCACATATTTTGAGGAGGGAGCTGGCACATTATTATAAATTGAGAGGCTGGTAAATTAGCACATCTGTTGCCAGTGCTTAGATTTAATACATGTTATATGATCACTGGCTTCCCACTTGGAGCCGAGTCATGAATGACATCCAGGCACACATTACTAGAGCTGCCACAAACAATGATTTTAATAGTCGACTGATCACCGATTATTTTTTCCGATTAGTCGACTAATAGGGTCATGCAAAAGGTGGATGTAAACACACATATTAACCATCATTAGCTTTAAACTAACTAAAAACTAGATATATTAATCTATATTAAAATATCCATTTGGCAGCTGAAGATGCTGAAATTGGTTGCTGAAAACGCTGAAGCTGATAGCCAGCTAAAATATTAGTTAAATGCCAAATTAGCCAAAACAGCTAGCATGTAACTCAAATATTAGCTAAATTCCAAAATAGCCTAAAAAGTAAAAAAAAAAGGCTAAATTAGCTAAAACAGCTAGCATGTAACTGAAATATGAGCTAAATTCCAAAACAACCTAATGGACTAAGAAAAAAAAAAAAAAGCTTAAGCTAGCCAAAACAGCTAGGATATTAGCTAAACTCCAAAATAGCCTAAAAAGTAAGTAAAAAAAAGCCTAAATTAGCCAAAACAGCTAGCATGTAACTGAAATATTAGCTAAACTCCAAAATAGCCTAAAAAGTAAAAAAAGGCTAAATTAGCTAAAACAGCTAGCATGTAACTGAAATATTAGCTAAATTCCAAAATAGCCTAAAAAATTAAAAAAAAAAGGCTAAATTAGCCAAAACAGCTAGCATTTCACTGAAATATTAGCTAAATTCCAAAACAGCCTAAAGGACTAAAAAAAAAAAAGCATAAGCTAGCCAAAACAGCTAGCATGTAACTGAAATATTAGCCAAATTCAAAAATAGCCTAAAAAGTAGAAAAAAATTCTGAACTAGCCAAAACAGCTAGCATGTGACTGAAATATTAGCTAAACACCAAATTAGCCTAAAAAACAGAAAGAATCCTAAATAAGCTAAAATAGCTGAAATATTAGCTAAATTTTAAAATACCATAAAAAAACGTTAATAAATGCCAATACTGTCCAAATTGCTAGCAGAATACCATTATAACTTTCAACTTTATTACACTCTGACTCCATATAATATAAAGTAACGACTAATCAACGAATAAATTAGTCGTCGATTACTCGACTAATCGTGGCAGCCCTACATCACTAATTAAGAAGCGTGAGTTTCAAGTCAATATCGATCTTAGGAGGATGGGCAAGTTAATTATTATGCTGATGGAGGTTGAATTCATTAAGACTTAAAGTTAAATGTTTGAATTTTTCATAAACAAGTGGATTTTTGTCGTAGTGACAGTTGGTCTGTTGCATTGTGTGTTTGGTCTGGAGTCAGGAGTGTGCGAGTCAGCCTGAGGCGCGGTGACCAGCAGTGGCAGGTGAGAGTCGACTCCAGCGTCAGGAATCTTTACAGTGACAGGATTCATTCTGCTCTGGAGAAAACAATGTGGAAATAAGCTCAAGTTTAATAATGCTTCCCACCGTGTGTCAACTACTGCCTCCACTGATTGTGGATTTTCATCCTCGAGAGACTCGTTGAATTGATTTCTTTTTGATTGTGCTGATTTAAAAAAAAGGAAAAAAACTCCCACACAGACTTTAAAAAACTAAACTGAGAAGTATCAGCTAGTTTTAGTGCTTTTTTTGGTGTAAAACACATTTTATGATGTTCAAATTTCAGTTCTTTTGAGTGAAATGATTATCAAATTTAGGCTGTTTTTTTATTATTTCAATTTCTTATTAGTAAAATGTTTAACTTTTTTTTCCGTTTACTATAATAATGATATATATGTAAAAAAATAATAAATAAACCAAGAGGAAAAACACATTTTATTATTTTCAGATTTCCATCTTTTTCTTTTTTCTTTAGCAAAATAATTCACAAATTTAGGCAATTTTTTTCTCCAACAATTTTTAATTGGTTAGTAGTTCACAAAAGCCTAAAAAAATACTTTTTTTTTTACATAAATCTCTCCTAATTTAACTTTGACTTCTGTTGCTAGCAGCTACATAATTGTCTATCTTAAAGAATTGCTCAAATATTAATTATTGTCAAAAATCTAAAACAATCAAAATAAAAGACTAATAATAAAATAGTAATATAAAACAAAAAATAAATTGAGACCTATCAACTTTTTTGTTGTAACTTTTTGGTCTAAAACACTTATTTATGATGTTCAAATTTCAGGGTTTTTTTTTTGTTTGTTTTTTTGAGCAAAATTATTCTCAAATTTGTTTTTTTTTTTTTATTCTTTAGTTGTCTCTGAGTAAAGGCTGAAGAAAGTGATTTGGTTCCACACGCTGTTCAGCTGTAACATCTATTGCATTTAGTTTTTTGTAGTCACTGGATTTTGGCTGTTGTACGCTTTTATTTGTTTACTTCCTGTTGTTTTAGGAGCACTTCCTGTTCCAGGAACTCCAATGGACCCCACCTATTTTGGTTTCCTTTGACAGGCCTGTGTTAAATTAAAAATGTTTTCTTTTTATTTAATGATTTTGTTTAGAAATTGATGTTAAATTAGAGACATATTTTTGTTTAATTAAGTTACATTTATTTCAATTAAAATGCATGTGAATGTCTGTTTCTTATCTGTTTGGTGAAGGGGCGGGGCTTACCACCTATAAAGGAGAACCTCTTTTCTCTTTTTTGATGTTATTTTTTTTTTTGACAAAATATTTCAACACTAAAGCATAAATATTTCAAAATTACACTTATTAGTGAATATAAATGACTTCAAAGACAGCAGTAAACATGAACGAGATTTCAAATTAGAATAAAAGAAAGAAATAACAGTAAACAACGTCACACAAGAGCAAAATATATCTAATATATATAAAGATATTTTTCTTAAAAGAAAAAATAAATGTGCAGTTTAAGGTCTATTATCTATTTTATAAATGGCTTTGTTTGTGCAGCACTGTAGGTCACTTCTCTGCTATATTTTTCTTAGCTCATGTATTCTTAAAGAGAACCTTGACTATTGACATCATAAATAAAATAATAATAAAATAAAAAAAAATTAACATGAATCTCTCCTTATTAACCTTTGTTGCTAGAAGCTACTTAATTGACTACAACTGAATCCTTTTCCGATTCTTCTCACAAATAGATTTTCAAAATAGTGATGTTAAAAGTAAGTAAAAGCATCTAAAACAGCATTCATAAACTCTCACTGACAGGTCATCCAGTACTAATGCGTTTTGTCCAGATTGCACTAATGCGACTTGTTTAATGGCTTAGTCAGAGCTGCCCTTGGGACTAGATACGGGCAGTCTGCAGGCGAAAAAAAGGGCAAACCTGTGTGGGACCTGCACAAAATGGCAAGGTCGTAGATCATTCTGTCGAGAAAAAAAGGTTCAGTCACTTCATTTATTTTTTAATTTTAAGAAATGCTGCAAGTGACAGGTCGTATAGCGAACACTTGTACGAGGATGAAGTAGGGTGGAGGCGTGTCGTATGGATTTTTCATTTTTTTGTCCTACGGATTTGCGTAAGGTGCTGTTTACATGATAATGAAAGCTTAAAATGGATTTAAGCTTAATAGATCAATACTCGATTTATAAAACTATAGATCGATGTATTACATAAAGCTAAAGTCTGTTAGCTTGATGCTAAAGTTTAAAGGAAAAATGCTAACGCTCGACCTAAACATACATTGATTAAACAAACATCTTTATATGAATTTAGAAAAACTCTATTAAGGAAACATTTTTTAAGTAACTATTTGTGGTCTAAAACACAATTTTGGCTCATTCTTTCTTTTTCTTCTTGAATTAAGTGTACTTCTGTAGCACAATCGCCACCTAGTGGCCAAACTGAAACGTCCTCCAGGAGAAGCAGAACAATGTTTACAATGTTAATGATCTGAACATTTTTGTTGGAATTTGTCCTTTTGAGAATCCATGTAACACTGTGTGCCAAAGTCCAGGCCCGGGGGCCGGATCCGGCCCTCCAGATCATTTTATTTTATTGTTATTAATAGCCCGATGTTATCCAACGCTTATTTTTAACTTGTATAATTTTCACAAAATATATTTTTATGGAGAGTAAAATATTAAAAGTTATTTAAGGTATAAGTTGATTTATTCAGGAATAACATTCTTGCCTTTTTATTATATATAATTATGTTAAAAAGTTACGGTTTTAAAGTTTTAAAAATTGGCATTCTGCTGTTTTTTTTGGACTATTTTGGCATTTACTAAGATTTTTTTAGGCTATTTTGGAATTTAGCTAATATTTCAGCTACATGCTAGCTGTTTTGGCTAATGTAGTCTTTTTCTTTAGTTTTTTAGGCTGTTTTAGAGTTTAGCTAATATTTGCATGCTAGCTGGTTTGGCTAATTTGGGGTTTCTTTTAGTTTTTATGTTATTTTGAAGTTTAGCTATATTTTTCAGCTACATGCTAGCTGTTTTGACTAATGTAGTCTTTTTCTTTAGTTTTTTAGGCTGTTTTAGAGTTTAGCTAATATTTGCATGCTAGCTGTTTTGGCTAATTTGGGGTTTCTTTTAGTTTTTATGTTATTTTGAAGTTTAGCTATATTTTTCAGCTACATGCTACTTGTTTTGGCAAATGAAGGCTTTTTTTCAGCTATTTTGAAGTTTAGCTAATATTTCTACTACATGCTAGCTATTTTGGCTAATTTAAGCTTTTTGGTTTTTTAAGCTATTTGAAAGTGTAGCTAATGTTTCAGCTGCATGCTAGCTGTTTTGGCTAACCTACGTTTTTTTTTATTTGTTTGTTTTTAGTTCTTTAGGCTAATTTGACATTTAGCTAATATTTTAGCAGGCTATCAACTTCAGTACTTTTAGCTTTTAGCTTCAGTGATTTCAGCTATCAGCTTCAGTATTTTTAGCTAGCAATTTCAGCATCTTCAGCTGTTCGCACTAGCATCTTCAGCGGCCATTCACATTAGCATTATTGCAGGTAATGCTATATATATATAGTTCATAATTATGTTAAAAAGTTACGGTTTTAAAGTTTAAAAAATGTAGTTTTAGATTGTTCAATAAATGTTTATCCTGTTTAGCCTGTAACCTAATGTACGTTTTGGATTTTGGCCCCTTTGTGTGATTGAGTTTGACATCTCTGCTGTATGTTATTAACAATCTTAATGTGAATTGTATCAGATTGTTATAAATATATTTAAAATGATTAATATAGTTCTAAACATTTACATATAAAAGTGTAAACTCAAATCTGAATTGAGTTGAAGAATCAAATCGATTCTGGAAACGATTATCGATACCAGCCCCAACTCGGCGTCACCAAACGTCATCATGAACGCTTCACTTCGCCTCATTTTCAACCGTGACCACCAAAGCCTCCGGGGAACTCCAAGACACACCTGCGCTCCACTTAAGATGCGCCTTGAACCAGCTGCTCCTCTCTATGACCCTCCACCCAAACCCCCCCTACACCTGGGTCAGCCCCCGTACGGGATCACGTGACGACACCTCCAGTTATTTAATTGCTCTTCCAACTGTCCCGGATGTTTTTCATTCTCTAAATAGAAGTCGGGGATCTTCAGGTGATGAGAGAATTGGCTCCTGTGCGCCATAAGAAGGTCACTCCACTACTCCACCAAGGGGAGCCTCAGATTAATGACCAGGGGCGTAAACCCTCCGCAGGCCTTCATGCATCATGTCCCGTTCACCGCCAAACATGCCGGGGAGCCCTCCCACCGGGAATTTCAGCGATATTTATGGAGCATTTCCATCACTTCGCTGGGAGTGCTGATGCTCGCTAGCTGAGAGATGAAGGGAGACAGAAGCAGGCCGCGCCATTGGGCTGGTGGAAGTCCCAAACTTTAAGAACCAGGAGCGTACCTGGCTTAGAGAGAGCTCGCCGGTTGCCATGGCAGCCTGCTGCCATCCTGCAGCTGCACTACCGGCCATTAGTCACACAGACAAGTCGTTTAGGATGTCACAACACTCCTCCTCCACCAATCAGCAGCCGATATTCCACAACAGCTCACGCACATAGTATAATCGAGTCGCCATGGCAACATATCTGGCTTCATCTCCTATTATATACAGAATCCTTGAGTGGAGAACAGCCTGTATTTGCATTTATATGCTTTTATGAAGTCATTTTCTTTCAGGAGGACTTTCAGTTCTCAAAGTGCTCAAAAAAATATAGCCTTGGCTTTTATCATTTTCACAACACAGAGGAATATTTTACGGAAAATAAAATTCAAGGCTGGACTGTAGCTAAAGAAATAACTTCTGTTTGCTCAAAACGAATTAACCTGATGTCTGACTAACATAAAGCCAGGCAATTACAATGTCTTTTCAATAAAAATACAGACTACATTAACCGTGAAGAAACTTTAAAAGGGAGTTTGATAAACATTTACCTCTATTTTGACACGCTCACACATGCAAATGCATTCGGGGTCCCTCAGATCAGCTGGCCTGTTTTTTCTCATCAGGGTGATTATCCAGCTCATAACTCACTCCGAGCTTTCATTTACGGCGTAAATCACGCGGATGCCGACGATGGCGATTCCATAACTCACACTGGGAAGGAACGCACAAAGACGCACACATACACTCGGTGATTATCTGGGCTCTCACTCACTCACCTGCAATCAGACCGGCCACAAAAGCAAGCGCGGGGATGATGGGTAGACAGATGATTGAGTGAATATTATTAGACTTTAATCAGGATGAATATACAAGGAACCCTACAGGGGAGGCAGTCTTCTCAGAGCTGCATAATGTCCTCTCCGGATGAAATGTCAGATTCATCAGTTCGCACTAAATCTCCAATCTCCTAAAAAATGTAAAGACAAAAGATTTTATTTATTGATTTTGACCAATGTGACCAAAATTTTTTATTTATTTTCTTCAAAACAAAATGAAATTTAAAGTAAAAAAACAATTTTTGATCTTTTAAGTGTATTATATTGTTCATTCCGTTCACGCATTTCCTCCCATACCCACAAAAACACCAGGTTCTCACATGATGATGTCACAACGTGAGACCGCCCCTTTCAGGAAGAGTCTGCTCTGCCAGCTCCGCCCCCCAGTCTTACACCAAAACCCAATTTCTCCTCGGACGTAGCGGTGATCACCAAAAAAAGTGGGAAAATGTCAAGTTTTACTTGATATTTTTCACAATCAAAGTTTCAAACGGCTGACAAGAAAACTATGATGAACGAGCATTCTAGTAGTACTTGAACGCATCACTCACAGACGAATTTGTGAGACGTGAAAAGAGTCTCACGATAGATTCGTGCGTAACTGATGAGTTGTGTGTGTGGAAGAGGTGATTTGTGTGTATTTTTTTAGATATTTTTGTGTTTTTAGTAGTTTCAAGCTGTTGTAATTTGAATTTGTGAATGTGTAAATTGTATTTTTTTACTTTTGCACAAAGCATGTATGAGTTACAAATCAAGAATTACCCACGCATAAATCAGATTGAGTCTATTTTCTCTCCATACACAATACCATATATCTACCAATTCCAGCTCAAACAGGTGTTATTACTTTAGAGGCGGGTCTCCTTTAAGACACACCCCTCCCCAAACCATGTAGACATATGGTATCCATTTTTGAAGAGGTTTTTTGTTTGACGTTTGTCTGCCAACGGCTCTAGGATGACGTCATGAAATTAGCCACACGTAGCGGTGGGCGGAGCTTCAGAAATCGAATCGTTTTACTTCTTGGTTACTCCTAAAAAATTACTAATGAAGCTAAATAATTTGTTCGCCATTTTCTAGTGCTGTTGGAAATCCAAAATCGAGTCCACTAGAAATTTCCCTGAAGTCTTTGCGAAAAACTAGCTAACTAAATTAGCAAATATAGACCACAATGCATTGCAGTCGAAAAATTTTGAACAGAAAAAAATTTTTTTAATGTAATTTTTGAATAAACCATCCACATTTTCACCATCAGAACACAGTGGAAGTCATGAAATGTCCGTATTAAATGTGTTTGAGATGACCAAGGCGGACGCGGCGCTGGATTGATTGCGTGCAGCGCGGTGTATGCTGGTTAGTTTCTTGCACTGACGTCATGAAGTATTGCGGGAAAAGGGCGGGTTCAATGCCCCTACCTAAGCCAGAAAATAGGTACTGTGCTGGCTGCAAGCTGCCTTTATGACTACAGAACAATGGATTGTGGGAAACGGTGTCCTGAAAGTTTTTGTAGTTCGACGTGACGCTGATCAGGAATAACTGGCACTAAAGGATATTTCTGGAAGGTAGTAAAATCACTGATGAAGAAATAAACAACATTTCAAATAATCTGTGTGTTATTGTTGCCTTTAAAATTGATTTTAATTTATATTTTATTTGTTTATTTGGGACAGCGCACATGAAATTCATCCAGCGGCTATTTTTTATTTTTTTTTCCTCTGACTTTAATCAAATGTTAAGGACAACCCGACTTCCTTGTTCTCGTACAGACTAGGCGTTCGCCTTCATATCTTCCCCGCCCCGCCTTTAACTGAGTCAATAAAATAAAAAATTATTTATTAAAAAATATCTGAGCAAAGTGGGCAAACAATAATAAAAATCACATAATTATAGATACACGAGGGAAGTTTTTAGTCAGTCTATTATTGTTTTTCTTTTTGGTTTCTTAAGGAGCTTCAATGATTCCAAATGTAACTTTAATTTCTTTGTAAATATTCATTTATTTATGTTAAATTTAGCAAGACAAATGATTATATTCAAGAAAATGTATTTTAATTTATATTAAAACATAAGAAAAGTAACATAATGTCTGAATTTCCTTTAAAATCCAGGGCACTATATTGTTTTTTCATAAATAATTTGTTTTTTAGTGTTCCAACGATAATATATGATCATATATATGGATATAGTTTACTCTTAAAGGCTTAAATAAATCATTTTATGGCTCCTTTAAAACTATTTTTTCGTTTTTTCTTTCAGTTTGTTCATCCTTCCTGTCATTTTTCAAGCGTTTTGTTCTTTTTAAAGACAAATTGTCTATTTTTGGGACAATTAAACGCCACAAATAGCACCGCAGTCGCATCACAGAAAGAGGCCAACACATGAAAACTCATTATTATATCACAGCGGGTTCTACAATGAAGGACAAAGCCGGCACTTTAGTGTTTTCAGACGCCTGCCCTCCTTCACTCAGGACACCGGTGGGTTTTTATATAAATAAAACTACCATAAAAAAGAATTAAAAGACTACAATATATCACTCCACTGCGGTGACAGTGATAAATCTCTCCTCCCTGGGTTAATGACATCTCTTTTGCCCTCCTGCACTCATTTACTATCACTTCCCTCTATGACTGCATACTATTTATAGCTGCTGTCTATTGCTATACTCCTATCTTGCTCCGCACTTTACCCTCTTTTGAAGCTGTCACTCTCTTTGTCTCCCACCTTTTCACACTTCCTGTTTTCTAATTGAATCAATAAACAGACTTAAATATTTTCCAGCTGGATTTAATTACACCCAAAGCTCTTTGCCCTCCGGAAGGGAAAGGATCGAGTTCGCTCTCCTTTAAAGTTTGATTTGTTTCCCGCTTTTACATTTAAATATTTGGATAATTGAGATATTGTTTTACCACAACATTTCATGCATTCCTGTACATTAGAGAACCAATTTTAAACATCTTAATGGTTGCTTTAATGAATAGGTGTAAGTAAGGTTTGGCATAATCATTAGCGTTTATTATAGATGGCGTCAATCGGCGCATTGATGGAACATCTGGATCTCAAATTGCTTTTTGTTCGCTCCAGAATAGCTGACATTTCGGCACTTTACTTTCCAGCTGTAATTATTGTGTCCCACAATAAATGGAGATGTTTAAAGCTGCTTTGATGCTGTTTTTTGATAAGATTTTTCAACATTATTGTAAATTTATTAACAGTCAATTAAGATGCCGAGTCGATTGCCGCTTAATTAATATAAAACGCTGGAAGGATTTTTAAATCTACGATACGACTGACCCCGCCGCCTCCCCGTCTTTGTCTGTGTTTCCGCTCCCTCCAGGCGCCATTTGTCAACTGTCCCGTGGCGCTTATTCTTTGCTCTATCATTATGCTACCTTTCCTTCTCCCTTGTCAGGCCGTATTTTCCAGCCTCTTATTTGACAATCATTGCAATCAATGGAACAAAACGGAAGAGCGAACCTTTCTGTCAAAGCTGAGTGAGGAAGTTAAAGAAGGGCAACCTCCCCTGAACTCACCACCTAATGCAACTAATTGCCTATAATTACACAGATTACTGCCACAGAATGCAAATAAGCCGAGATCCAAATGTTCTGTGCGCGGTATAAATCCTGACAGAGTCTGATCGAGCTGTGTTCCGCTGACACAATAGCCTCAATAATATGAATTTAAGAGATTGGAATGATAGCACTGTAATTGCCTGCATCATATCGACTGTTCCGTTGAATTTGGCTTGAGTTAAGGAATCTGTTGCAATTACAGCGATCTAAAAGGGGCATTCAGAGGTCTCATTATCTTATTATTCTTTTTTTTTTCCTCTCTCTCAGGGGGAATCTTTGAATCGATCGAGAGCGGCCCCTCTGGAGCGGAGGAACTAGCCTTCAAATTTGCCTTGAACACAATCAACAGAAACCGCACATTGCTCCCCAACACCACACTGACCTATGACATCCAGAGAATAAACATCTTTGACAGCTTCGAGGCCTCCCGGAAAGGTGAGTGCGGAAGCACGGGAAGGGCGTTCGGCTGCACTTTACTTTAATATGCTGTTCATCACACTTCTGTGAAATGGTCCTTCACAGCAGGTCATTCAGACATCATTAGAGCGCCTGCTAACTTATTTTATGACTCAAATCTATGCACTCCTTTGCATACTGCCTCAAAAAAAAAATTCTACTTTATCTGTGCATGCATTTTGAAAATAAAGTGTTATGATATATCACCACTGACAGGATTATTGGAACTTATGTGGCACAAAATGACCGTTACTCGCTTCTGTCGGGACCTTAAAATAGTATAAAATATTTAAAATATATATATTCTGTGAGATGTATCAACTGGGTATAAAAACCACTGCTTGTTTAGGTTTTCCTTAAAAAAGACGATAAAAATAAAGATTAAAATGCAGTTTTAGTTTTTAATTATTTTATTCATGTCCTCAAATGTAAAAAAGAATGCTACAAGAAATTGTTAAAATCACAGTTTTCATAGAAGTTGGTCCTTAAAGCTGAAAAATGTTACAGGAAACACATAAATAACAGACATCTTTGAATATACCACAACACTGTTTGTGAATCAGTATTACTGACGTGAAGACAGCGGCTTTGCATGAGAGCCGGGTTGAAAAAAATCGATTTACAGTACAGAGGACGGTTATTTGGTTAGGATTAGGATGGACAGATGAGTGGGTTGATGGATGGATGGATGGATGGATGGATGGAATCACGATTGGATGAATAACGGGCGGACGGAATGAGAGATGGATGGATGGTTGAGTAGGTGGGGGGCAGATGGATGAGTGGATGGATGATAGACGGATGGATGGAGGAATGAATGTATGTATGATGGATGGATGGATAGATTGATGGATGGACGGACGGACGGACGGATGGATGGACGAACGGACGGACGGACGGATGGATGGACGAACGGACGGATGGATGGACGGACGGATGGATGGAGGATGGATGGGCCAACGGACGATCTACAAACGGATGAATGGGAGGATTGATGAATGGATGGAGGGATGGATGGACCAACGGACATCAGACAAACAGAAGGATGGAATGATTGATGAATTGATGGATGGATGATGGATGGATGGAAGGATGGTTGATGGTTGGATGGATGGATAGATGGACGGACCGGTGGATGGCTGGATGGAATCATGATTGGATGGATGGACTGATGGACGATCTACAAACGGATGAATGGGAGGATTGATGAATTGATGGGTGGATGATGGATGGAGGAATGGATGGATGGATGGATGGATGGATGGATGGATGGATGGATGGATGGATGGATGGATGGACGGCTGGACAGATGATGGATGGAGGATGACGGATGGATGGATGGAGGGATGATGGATAGATGGACGGCTGGACAGATGATGGATGGATGGATGGATGGATGAATGGATGGATGATGGATGGATGGAGGGAGGGATGATGGATGGATGGATGATGGATAGATGGATGATGGATGGATGGAT
>NC_050535.1:6824938-6825922 GCF_002922805.2 Oryzias melastigma
ATGATGGATGGATGGATGGATGGATGATGGATGATGGATGAATGGATGGATGATGGATGGAAGGAACAAAATAAAAGTTAAAGTTATTTTCATGAATCCAAAGGAAATGTCAAAAAACAAAACACAATAAGACACCAGAAAAAGTAGCTACGAGGGGTCATCTCTGATTGGACGATGATATTTGATTTTTAACGTTGGATGGATTTTTTTTTTGTGTATTTTCAATATCTGCATACTTATAAAAAGTTCTATAGTTAATACACAGGATGTCCGGTACCAACTAACTTTGGGTCATTATAATGGACAAATGTCATCATCCAATCAGCATTGTCTCATAGTACATTTCTGGATTTATTTTCCTGAAATTTACATTTTTGTTGTAATTTTGTTTGATTTCTAAAATGTGATGTTTTGTTATTATGATAATTGATCTGTTGGGTTCAATGAAACCATCAATTCTCTGGTCATTTCACTGTGATAAAAATCTGACTGCACGTATCTCTCCCTCACTAGCATGTGACCAGCTTTCCCTCGGAGTGGCGGCCATCTTTGGCCCCTCGCACAGCTCGTCGGCCAACGCGGTCCAGTCCATCTGCAACGCTTTAGGAGTGCCCCACATCCAGACCAAGTGGAAGCATCAAGTGTCAGACAACAGGGACTCGTACTATGTCAGCTTGTTCCCCGACTTCTCCTCTCTCAGTAGAGCCATCCTGGACCTGGTGCATTTCTTCAAGTGGAGAACCGTCACCGTGGTCTATGACGACAGCACAGGTACAGGTACAACCACCTCTGCGTCTTTTGTGCACGATTACAAATGTTGCTTTTAAAGAAAAATGTTGAATCCGGCGAGCTTCAAAGCATTGTGGTAGTGTCCGGAGTCTGGCAAACTCTTTGTAACCTGTCAAGCTAATTCAGAAATCAATAGCTTACTGTTCTGCCTCAGTCCTCCAGGTGCTGCTCACGTCAGTCTTTCAGAAGAGTGAG